>NC_053025.1:401698119-401998119 GCF_003073215.2 Triticum urartu | reverse complement strand
CTACAATTTCAAGATGAAGGGCAAGGAGTACATCCTTCATCCAATGTCGCCAAGCCAAGTGTTCGCCGACAAGCAAGCCACCCATCGTGGAGATAATAGTGAGAGAGCGAGCCAACAAAAAGGGGATAATTAGATTTATGCCCCTAGTTGTGTCCCACTCGTCTGTTTTACCCCTAATTCCCAAAAGTCACCGGTTATGTCCAAGTCACTTTGATCCTCTTATGATTTTGCCCTTTGACCGTTTGACCGTCAGTTTGAAAACTTCATAACTAATTCATACAAAATCAAAAAAATGCAAATAAGATACCAAAATGTTCAGAAAAATATCACCTATATGTCAGTGTCATTTGCATTCATGAAAAAAGTGTTGGAAAGTGCACATCCGAGTTTTAGCTCTTTTGATACCACCATGAATAGTAAACTCTAAAAAAATTCAAAAAAAATATGGTGGCAAAGAACGACAAGTGTTCTAAGTGCTTGCCAAGTTTCATTAGGGAACGACATTCGTGGAAGCCGTGGCAAAAAATAATCTATTTTCGAGTGCTGATTGTTTTTTTGCCGCGGCACCCATAAATGTTATTCCCTGATGAAACTTGGCAGACACTTAAAACATTTGTCATTCTTTGCCACCAAATTATTTTTGAAGTTTTTTGAACTGTTTTAGATTTTACTATTCATGGTGGTAGCATAAGAGCTAAAACTCGGATGGGCACTTTCCAACACCTTTTTCATGGATGCAAATGACACTGACATATAGGTGATGTTTTTCTGAACATTTTGGTATCTTATTTGCATTTTTCTGATTTAGTATGAATTAGTTATGAAGTTTTCAAACTGACGGTCAAATGGTCAAAGGGAAAAAGCATAAGAGGAGCAAAGTGATTTGGACAGAACCGGTGACTTTTGGGAATTAGGGGTAAAACAGATGAGTGGGACACAACTAGGGGCATAAATCTAATTATCCCAACAAAAAGAAAGTGAGCGCCACAAGCCCAAATCGAACACCTCCACGATGAGCGAAAAGAAGAACTTAGTCCTATTTGCCACCAAAAGTGAGATAAGAGGAGTGTGTGAGAACCCATCTAGTGTCCTACACTACGTCATTGTGTGCAAGGACAATGCACCACAAACTAACACTTCTCACACTCTTCCTCTAGTGTTGTCTTCTCTTTTGCAGGAATTTCACGATGTTTTTCCCGACGAGCTACCTCTGGGACTACCTCCACTACGAGGCATTGAGCACCGCATCGACCTCATCCCCGGAGCACCGCTTCCGAACAAAGCTCCCTACCGTGTCAACCCCGAATAAACCAAAGAAATACAAAGGCAAGTAAAGCATCTCATAGACCATGGACATGTGCGTGAAAGTTTGAGCCCTTGTGCCGTCCCGGTCATTCTTGTGCCAAAATGACACGGTAGCTTTAGCATGTGCTCCGATTGTAGACCTATCAATGCTATCACCATTCGCTATAGGTATCCCATTCCACTCCTTGACGATATACTTGATGAACTTAGTGGTGCCACTATATTTTCAAAAATTGAACTTAAGAGTGGTTACTATCAAATCTGGATACAAGAGGGTGATGAATGGAAAACCGCTTTCAAAACCAAGTTTGGCTTGTATGAGTGGTTAGTCATGCCTATGGGTCTTTTGGAAGCACCGGGTACTTTTATGCGCCTTATGAATCATGTCTTTCGCCCTTACATCAGTATATTTGTTGTGGTCTACTTTGATGATATCCTTGTTTATAGCAAATCTCTTAGAGATCATGTCACCCATGTTCGAACTGTTTTGCAAACTCTTCGAAAAGAGCACCTCTATGCTAATATGGAGAAATGCCTTTTTGGCGTTGACAAGCTCGTTTTCTTGGGTTTTGTTGTTTCTACCAAGAGTGTTCATGTTGATGAGTCCAAAATCAAGGCTATTAAGACTTGGCCACAACCAACCAATTTGCATCAAGTGCGTAGCTTTCTTGGCCTTACGGGTTTCTATCGTAGCTTTGTGAAGAATTTTAGCACCATTGCTTCTCCTTTGCATGCTTTGAGCAAGAAGAATGCGTCTTTTGTTTGGGGACCATCCCAAGATACCGCTTTCAATGAGCTTAAGAATTTTCTTACTCATGCTCCCGTGCTTGCATTACCCAACTTTGAAAAACCCTTTGAGATTCATTGCGATACTAATTGTAATGGCATAGGAGGTGTGTTAACGCAAGAGAAGCACCCCATAGCTTAATTTAGTGAGAAACTCTCTGGCGCGCAACTCAATTACCCCATCTATGACAAAGAGCTATATGCTTTAGTCCGCGTTTTGCACGAATGGGAACACTATCTTCGCCCTCATGAGTTTATCATTCATACCGATCAAGAAATGCTCAAGTATCTTAAGGGCCAAACCAAGTTGAAAAAGCGTCATGCTAAATGGAGTGAATTTATTGAATCTTTTCTTTATGTCGTCAAGTGCATTAAAGGTAAGGAAAATGTTGTATCGGATGCCCTTCCTCGCATATGCATGCTTGTCACTCAACTTGAATTGGATGTCATTGGTCTTGAGCATATGAAAGACTTGTATGAGCATGATCCTACCTTTGCTACTCCTTATGCCAAGTGTTTGACGCATACCTCTTGGGAACGCTATTACATCAAAGATGGGTATCTTATGAGAGCTAACAAACTTTGCATCCCGAGTCTTCTCTTCATTTGTTGCTTTTGTAGGAATCTCATGGAGGAGGCTTAATGGGACATTTTGGACGTGACAAGACGTTCGCTATGCTCTCAAAGAACTACTATTGGCCCAAGACATTTCATGACATCGATCGCTTCACCAGCCGGTGCTCTACATGCCGCAAAGCTAAGTCCAAAGCTCAATCCTATGGCATTTATATGCCTCTACCAATTCCATATCAACTATGGGAAGACATTAGCATGGACTTTGTACTTGGTTTGCCTAGGACTCGAAATGGGAAAGATTATGTATTTGTCGTTGTGGACTGTTTCTCAAAAATGGCACATTTTATTCCTTGCAACAAGATAGACGATGCTTCACATGTTGCTAATCTCTTTTGTAGGGAAATATTGTGTCTACACGGAGTGCCAAAGACTATCATCTCAGACCGCGACGTCAAGTTCCTTAGATACTTTTGGAAGACCCTATGCTCCAAGCTCGGAATCAAGCTACTTTCCTCCACGGTGTATCATCCACAAACCGATGGCCAAATGGAAGTTACTAACCGCACACTCTCCGCTCTAGTTTGAGTACTCATTAAGAAGAACGTCAAGGAGTGGGAGGAGTGCCTACCTATCGTCGAGTTCGCCTACAACCGAGCAAGACACTCAACAACCGGCAAGTCTCCATTCGAGGTCGTCTACGGCTTCAACCCTTTGTCACCATTGGACATTATCCCTCTACCACTCCAAGAGCGCATCAATTTGGACGCTAGCGCAAGAGCGACACATCTCAAGAAGGTGCATAAAGACATACGGAACACCATCGAGCGCCAAGCTCAACGCCTTGCGTCCAAGCTCAACTACAACAAGCGCCCTATGGTCTTCAACATTGGTGATCTCGTGTGGCTACACCTTCGCAAGGATCGCTTTCCACAAGAATGCAAGTCCAAGGTTCGACCATGAGAGGATGGACCCTTCAAGGTGCTCGCACGATACAACGACAACGCTTACAAGATCGACCTCCCATGCGACAAGTACAACGTGAGCGACATCTTCAACGTCAAAGATCTCTCTCCCTTGCATGGTGATGAAGAATTTGATCTGAGGACGAATCTTCCCCAAGGGAGGGAAGATGATGCGGAGCATCCCAAGGCCATCCCCATGGACCCAACTACATCTCCTTCGACACCTCTTGGACCCATGACACGAGCACATGCAAGAGCTCTTGAAACTGAGGTGACATCTCTCCTCTCACATTTCCACTTTGATGCACATGAGACATGGCTACTACCTCATACGGATACTTTGTGCATGCTCAGATACCATGGAGATGCTAAGGAGCAAGGAGAAGAAGAAGAGGAAGATGGAAGTGAAAACGGAGACGAAGAAGAAGGACTGTTCAAAGTCTCGAGGCTCCGGACGACCGACGAGCCCCGGACGTCCGACGACCTCTAGGCTCCGGACGTCCGGCCTCCTCTGGACGACCGACACTACCACACCTAAGCCAAAACAGATGGACATCCGATGCCCTATGGATGACCGACGCCCAGACGTCCGACCCCGACCAGACGACCGACCGAAGACAACCCGAGCCGAATTTACAGACGTCCGACAGGCACTGGACGGCCGGACCCTCGCGAGCCTCCGGACGACCGGTGACCTCCGGACGTCCGTCACCTGTGCACCATTTCGTGTTGGGCCGCACCCATGTACCCCTTCGCCCCCTCTTTTGCACTAGGACTATATATACTCCACCTCATCCAACTTTCTAGGGTTAGCAAAGGATTAGCTCATATTTCGTGTGAGAGCTTTGCTCATCCACTTGGTTACCTTCTCCTCGGAGATTCGAGCCTCCATCGGAGAAGATCCCCCAAGCGGATTCAAGACCCCTTTTAGGGAAGAACTCAAGACCTCCTCACGGAGAAGACCGGTTACCATGTATCGTCCGTTGTTGACTATGGATCGTGTATCCTCTCTTATGTATTCGAGGATCTAGCACTTGTGTGACTTGTTCTTGTTAGTTTGAGCGTTCCTCTTGTGTTTCCCCTTGTGATTTCCCTCATTTCCCTCCTCATGTTCTTCGTGTTCATCGCGGGATCCGCTCCTTTTGTGAAAGATTGGACGATTAGGGTTCTACCCTACATCAAACATCTCAGCCAATCTGCATGCGACACGTCATGATATGCTACAGTAACCGCAGTTCAAAATCATGTTTTGGACAGATTTCACTATTTTTTCGTTTAGCTATATCTCTTGATTCGTATATCCAAATTCATCGATTATTTTTACTGTGTACTCATATTGATCTGGAGAATCCATTACCATCAAAGTTTCACACCTTTGCACTGTTCAAATTTGAATTTGTTTGAATTCGAATTCAACCATCCGGAGGTCATATCTTTGAAACTATTGGTCCAAATTAATTGATACCTTTTGCATCTGAATCATTGTATCATGTCTTGCTGTTTATGTCATGTATACTCTAAATTCAAATACTTTTGACCTATTTGAATTTTAAATTTCAATTCAAAACATGAACTCATCGTAACTTGGGCCATATTGCTCCTATTTGATTAATTCCTTTTTGCCAATGAATTCTTATGTCATATTCAATATGTCATACAACAGTTTTGTTGTTTTTCGTATAATTGTGAGCCTATACTATATTATCTCAAATAAAATCCTATATAGCAATCTTTCTGTATCAATTAACTCTTTCGAGTTCATTCCTTCACCCTATCATATTATAGCAGCGTAGACCCTAGGTTATATATTAAACCTATTTATTTTGTTGTTGCTGAATAACCTTGCCATATTTGTTTTGTTGTTCTTTTGATTCTTCTGTATGGCATGGTTAATGATTTGCGTTCTTTCATTAACGATAGATTGCTCAGAGCGTGATGAGTAGAATTACCAGGAATTGTGAGTGCGACGAACTTCATCAAATGTGCTAGGCAAGTTACACCTTGATCATCCTTCATCCTATTATTTTTCATGCATGTAATTATGTATTACAATACCACATTATGCATGTGTAGGAATATTATGGAAGTATGATATTGCTATTGAGATGCAATTAGTATGGCCTTATTGTAGACCGTGGTAGTGTATTCCTGCTATGCTATGTAGACGAGGATTGGTTCCTGTATCAATTGAAATTATGTCAGGATTATATATAACAATTTGTATATTAACTTAAAATATAATTCACCTCTGGGCGGAAGTGGTATTGCTTGGTGTTGAGGGAAGGCATCATGGGGTCTTGCACCTTTTCTAAGGCCATGCGCCCATGAGAGTGCACCCTAAGTGGAATGTCGCCTAGGTTCAAGAAGATCAAACAGACTTGGTGACTAGTAGCTTCTATATGCAGCCACTGGCTACATGGGCTCTAGCTTAGTTGATCAATTGTTGGAACCGTTGCCCAGACAGTGTTGACAGATGTAGCATATATAGGTGGGATGTGGCCGTCAGGTGGTTAAGGGAACCTCTGCTGAAAGACTTCGTCTCAATCTTTGGATTGGGTCGAGTGGGTAAAGCATACTAAACTCTACAGAGTGTGAAAAATAATCATGATTAGTCGTGCCCCCTAATTATGGGAAATTTTGAGCCACTATGCCATTATAGTTGTTGCATCTTGACAGATGATACCTTAATAAAACAATTGTGTGGGAAACTTAATAATGGGGATAGGTTGGTATTGGAGTGCCCAATTCAACCATATGTATTTAATTGTAGCAAGACAAAGTAAAAATTTGACTATTATATTATGTAGCTATCAGGGAAAAACTAGCTTTCTGCAAAACAACCACTACACTGTCCTCTTGATATACCTTGCATATACATGTAGGTCTGTTATATAATTCATGTGTGACTTGCCAATACATTCAAAGTATTGACCCTCTGTGGCTGCAACGTGTCATGTTGCAGATTTTATACGACGAGTGAGTGATATGATGTAGGGCTACGATGTCTATATTCAACATTAGCCTGTGGTGTTGATGGATTCCATGAAGATTCTATTTGTGTTTCTGCTCTATTTTATTTGTATGAAAACCTTGAGCTACACAGGTATGTAATATTTTAATTCTAGATCTACGATGTAATATTATGACATGTGATTTATTCTTGATATTTCATATTGTACTGTGTGTGCTAGCTATTGATCCAGGGACTAGCATAGTGAGCACAGAGACTCAAATCTTATCAGGTTCGGTCGTTACAAGAGAAGTGTGTGAGAACCCATCAAGTGTTATGCATTATGTCCTATTATGCAAGGACGGGGTAACAAAAACTAACACCTATCACAATCTACCTTTAGTGTTGTCTTCTCTATTGTAGGAATTCAAGGACATTTTCCCCGATGAGCTACCTCGGGGACTACCTCCATATCGAGGCATCAAACATTGAATCGACCTCATCCCCGATGAACCCCTACCAAACAAGGCACCCTACTGCATCAATCCCGAAGAAACCAAGGAAATACAACGTCAAGTACAACAACTCATTGACAACGGGTATCTACGTGAAAGCTTAAGTCCTTGTGTCATTCTGGTTATTCTTCTGCCTAAGAAATATGGTAGTTTTTTCCGACTGTCACCCCATTAATGCTATCACCGTTCGTTATCAAATTCCATGCCTTGATGATATGCTAAATGAGCTTAGCGGAGCCACCATTTTCTCTACGATTGATCTTAAGAGTGGCTATTACCAAATTCACATCCAAGAGAGTGATGAATGGAAGACCGCTTTCAAATCCAAATTTGGCTTGTATGAATGTTGGTCATGCCTATGGGTTTATCCGAAGCACCCGACACTTTTAGGCGTGTGATGCATTATGTTCTTTACCCCTACATCGGTGTATTTGTTCTGGTCTACTTTGACAATATTCTTGTGTTTAGCATGTATCTAGAGGATCATGTCACCCATATTAGAACTATTTTGCAAACTCTAAGGAAAGAGCGCCTTTATGCTAATATGGACAAATGCCTTTTTGGTGTTGACAAGCTTGTTTTCTTGGGTTTTGTTGTGTCATCTAAGAGTGTTCATGCAGATCAAGCTAAAGTTGATGCTATTAAAACTTGGCCACAACGAACCAACTTGCAACAAGTGCGAAGTTTCCTTGGCTTAGCCGGTTTCTATCGTAGATTCGTTAAGGACTTTAGAACTATTGCATCTCCTTTGCATGCCTTGAGCAAAAATAATGCACCATTTATTTGGGGACCATCCCAAGATGCCGCATTTCATGAGCTTAAGAATTTACTTACACATGCTCCTTTGCTTGCCTTGCCCAATTTTAACAAAACTTTTGAAGTTCATTGTGATGCTTGTGGCAACAATATAGGAGGAGTGTTAATGCAAGAGAAGCGCCCATAGCTTACTTTAGTGAGAAACTCTCTGTAGCGCAATTTATCTATCCCATCTATGACAAAGAGTTATATGCTTTAGTGAGAGTTTTGCATGTGTGGAACATTATCTTCGTCCTCATGAATTTGTCATCCATACGGATCACGAAACACTTAAATACCTTAAGGGTCAAACTAAATTGAATAAGCGACATGCCAAATGGAGTGAGTTTATTGAGTCTTTTCCTTATGTCATCAAGTACATTAAGGGTAAAGAGAATGTTGTAGCAGATACTCTTTCCCGAGTATTCTGTTCATTTCTTGCTTTTGCAAGAGGCTCATGGAGGACGACTTATGGGACACTTTGGACGCGATAAGACATTCGCTACGCTCTCCAAAACTAATTTTGTCCCAAGATGTTCCACGATGTCTCACGCTTCACCACCCGATGCTCTACATGTCACAAAGCTAAGTCTAAAGCTCAATCCCATGGTCTCTACTTCCTATTCCTTATCACCCGTGTTTGTTGTTGTGGCCCGTTTCTCTAAAGTGGCACACTTTATTCCATGCAACAAGATAGATGATGCTTCACATGTTGCCAATCTCTTCTGTAGGGAAATCTTACGTCTACATTGAGTGCCCAAGACTATCGTGTCGGACAGTGACATCAAGTTCCCAAGTTCCTTTCGAAAGATGCTATGCGCCAAGCTCGGAATCAAGCTCCTCTTCCCTTCGGCATACCATCCACAAACCGACGGCCAAACGGAGGTCATGAACCGGACGCTATTTACTCTCCTACGCATGTTGATAAAGAAGAACATCAAGGAGTGGGAGGAATTCTTACCCATCGCCGAGTACGCCTACAACCGCGCAAGACATTCGACTACCGGCAAATCCCCATTCGAGGTCGTCTACGGCTTCAATCCATTCTCCCCATTGGACATTCTACCTCTACCACTACAAGAGCGCATCAACATGGACGTGAGTGCACGCGCAAGCTATCTCAAGAAGATGCATGAACATACAAGGCACACCATCGAGCGCCAAGAACAACGCCTTGCGACCAAGATCAACATCAGCAAGAATCCCATGATATTCAACACAAGAGATCTTACGTGGTTACACCTTTGCAAGGACCGCTTCCCCAACGAACGCAAATCCAAGCTTCTACGTCGAGCCGATGGACCCTTCAAGGTGCTAGAATGCTAGAACAACAACGCCTACAAGATCGACATTCCCCGCGACGAGTACAATGTGAGCGATATCTTCAACGTCAAGGATCTCTCTCCCTACCATGGTGATGAGGCTTTTGATCCGAGGTCGGACCTTTCCCAAGGGGAGGGGGGTTAATATGCGGAGCATCCTACGATCATCCCCATGGACCTACCTATGTCTCCTTCAACTCCATGTGGACCAATGACTAGAGCTCGAGCAAAGTCTATCGAAACTACGGTGAACTCGCTCCTCTCCGAAAACTACCACTTTCCACATGTGAGACATGGCTACTACCTGAAGCGGAAACCCTATGTGTGATCAGGTACCTAGAGGGAAGCCACGGAGCAACTACATCCAACAACCAAGATGGCGGGAACACCAAGTACAAGAACCAAGAAGAAGGGTTGCTAGCAAAACTACAGCCTTCGGACGACCGAACCGGGCTGGACGTCTGACGCCTGAAGGGCCAGCCAGTTAGCCCAAGTCCCATCCTGGGAACGTTATAGTGGCCGGACGACCGACACGATCTGTATGTCCGACACCTCCTAGTGCCCGGACGATCGACTGCACCTGAAAATCTAGTGCCATCATCATAGAAGAAAAATAGCCGAAATCCGAAGACTTTCGGACGACAAAATCCCGGACGACCGATGCCCTCTAGACATCCGACGGCGCCTGACCAGACTGAATCGCTGGACGACCGATGCCCTCTGGACGTTCGGACCCTCGCGAGCCTCCGGACATCTGGTCCCTCGCGAGCCTCCAGACGTCCGGACCCTCGCGAGCCTCCGAACGTCTGGAACACGTCGGACGTCCGACACCTACCTGCGCACAGTGACAAGGGCCGAGGCCCATGTACCCATTTGTCCCCCTAGACTATATATACTCCTTCTCCTCCCTGTTTATAGGGTTAGCATTGGTTTAGCTCATACTAGAGATAGAGTATTGCTCATCCACTTGATATATACTCCATTGGAGACCGTGGCCTCCATTGAGAAGATCCCAAGTGGATTCAAGACCCCGCAAGGGAAGATCCCCTATTGGCTTCAAGAGCTCCTCTTGGAGAACAACTAGTTACTTGTATCCCCCTTTGTTAGATTGGAATCATATATCTCTCTTTGTGTTCATGCATCAAGCACATGTGTCATCGTTTCTCGTTGATTTGAGTATTTCCTCTCGTGTTTCCCCTCGTCTTCTTCGGAGGATGCCCTCCAAATTGTGAAAGGTCGGCTCCTAGGGTTCTACCCTACATCACCTTATGTACTCCATCATTTGATGGATGACGTAGAATCCATCATTATCACTTCTTGCCGGTCGCTGGACACAATAGAAGTCAGTGTTATGGTGTTGATGCAACAAACCCTGTGTCCATTGCCCAGATTGTGCACATGCCTAAGGACAGGTTTACAGCACCCGAGATCAGACCAAGTGCTAAGGATCAGCCCTTTGAAGAATCAAAGTGTAGATCAAGAAGACCAAGTCGAGCCAGAGAAGCAAGATATCACTAAGTGAAAGAAAACCTCCCTTGCCGGGCACGCGAGCATGGCGAGGTCAGGGTTACCTCGGAAGCAAGCCTCCAGACCGTCTCGGCGGGCCTGTCGGGGCTTGCAGAGGCGAACTACCCCACCGCACCACCTCACAGCAACGCACGTCATCGATCGGTGCGGTGTCAAGCCCCTAAGTGACAGAGTGGCTGCTTCCTGCCACATGGCAGCCACTTCCTACAGGAAACATGTGACGCCCCAAGACCGATGCTCCAGAAGACTTCCATATTTTTTGTGATCACTCTGTGTTCCATTTTGCTTGCTCTATTTATTTTGCATTGTATCATGTCATCATGCCATCATGTCATTTAATTTTTTAAAACTCAACTATATAAATTGCATAGATTTTTGATCTATTTAAATCGAGGGAATTCACATGGTGACTTATCTTTATAAAATATCCTCCTAATATTAGGGAGCTATAATAAATATTCCATTCTTTTGGAATTAACCATAACACACTTGCATAATAAACTCCATGCCTATTCCATTTCAAGTTTGTTCCCCAACCTTTGCCAATAATTCTCATCTCTTTTATTGAGGCTCCTCCAAAGTTCTCAACATTTTGGCCACACCAACAACCTAGTCCCAATTCAAACCTATTTGAATGATATTCAAATGAGTTTCAATTTAAATCTTGCACTCGTGCCAACTTCTATTTTCTCGGACGAAGCGCTTTTTCCTGAGTCCGAGAAAATTATCCGTGTGTCCAACTTCTTCCCCTAACACCTCCTTCCTTCTCCTTTTCTTTGTTATTTTCCATTTTCCGAAAATAAGAGAGAGAAAAGAGAAGCCCAGCCATCCACTTGGTCCTCCCAGCAGGCCGACCCATTAGCTCCTGCAGGCCCAACCGCACCTAAACCCTAGACCGACTGCCTCATGTCGATCTCTCCCCCTGCCCGCCGCCTCCTGCTCTACCCCCCTCCTCTCGCTCATCTTCCTCTCCCCCTGCCCGATCCCCACTCCTCCTCTTCATTCCCCACCTCGCCTCTGTCGCGCCGTCCCTCAAGCTCCTGCAAGCCCGCATCCTTCGCTGCCAAGCAGGCCACCGCACTATGTGTGATGAGGACATCAATACCATTGTTACACCCACAGCCCCTACTGTTACATATACTGGACCAATTACTAGAGCTCGTGCACGCCAATTAAATTACCAGGTACTTTCGTTTCTTGGTAATGATTCTAATGTTCATGAGATTATGATGCTGCCTAAATTGGATACATTTGTTTTGCTTTCAAATGAAGGGCCTAGCTTGGAGAAGGATGGACATTGGAGCAAGAACACGCATGAAGTTGATGGCATGCGCAAGGGGATCAAGAACGGAGTTACAAGTGATGATTTCAGGACTTTGAAGCCGCCATAAGGAGTGCATGAAGCCATGGACGAAATATACAACATGCCACTTCATAATATTCGTCCATAGGCTATTCTAGGTGCTGCGTCACCTTATTAATGGGCCAGGCCCATGTAATTTCGAAATACTTAAATATAGGCTATTTTTAGAGTCCGTATGTGTGGGGAAACAAGAGTTAGGGTTGGTTTCGGACCCCACCCTCAAGGGCCACGAAATTCCCCTCTCTTCCTCCATATATACAGCCCTTAGGGCGTCGTTTAGACTTTGGGTTTTGTTTAGATTAAAAGTTCGCCATAGCTGCAACTTCGCGTACTTCGTTTGTGTCCAACGACCAGACCAAGACGTCACAGAACCCCACCTTGATCAATAAAGCTTTCATCTTATATTCGCAATATCCAGATTGCAATCTCAGTTTCTTGCTTGTTCTTCGTTTGCTCGCAGGAAACAGGCCCTCGTGGTCAGGTTGATCGTGCTCCGGCGTGGTCAATAACCCCTCGGAAGTTGGTTTAGCGATTGCTAAGGCGCGACGTCTCGCACGTTCGTAGTCGGATCGTCAAGGTCGACTCCCACAGAAAACGATAGCCACCATCTCATCGAAACATCGGGACACCTTTGCCTCTATCAATGTGCGCGATCGCTCCAACCTCTCCTTCCTCGCACCGGAGACCACCAAGAGCTCCGCCGTCCTGGAGACTCGCGCCCCTGCCGGACCTCCCCTGCTTCGCCGCAAGGCCCAGCTCCGCCACCATCTGGTGCCAGCGGACCATCCCTGTGCCTCTGCTGCCCCACCATGTTCCCGGGGCCGCGGCGCCCTGCTTGTGTCAAGCCGCCGCAGCCACCGCTGCTGTCGCCACCCTCTGCTCCCCCCGCATCGGGCTGCAGTCCTGTGTTGACCCCGCGACCAACGCCAAGTCCCTTCCTCGCCTTCATCCGCCTCGCACCCCATCCTGCTGCTTCACCTCGCCCAACCCCGTGCACCTCCTGCCTTCGCGAGAGTGTGACACACCCTCTAGGCTCCTCACCATCTCGGCTACTACACTACTGCATTCGGCCCCACCTTCCCACACCATGGTTGCTCGCCTCTGGTCCGCTGCGCATCGACCACCTCCTCGTCATCGTCTTCACCCCATGCACTGTCTAGACATCCCTGCTGCCTACAAGACCACCCAGCTGCCCTCTCGTGCACCTCTTCTGCTTGCTGCATGGACGCCAAGGCTGCTGTTTCCATTGCCCAGTGCATCGACCACTGTTGCGAGCACCATATCCGCAAAACCAACTTCATTCGGACGCGACCGGTTCATTTTGTTCTCAACACCGTTGATGGAAGCCTCTTCTACCGTTTTGTATTGGGACATGTCAAGTCTGTTTCGAAGACCCTTTCATGGAGTGTCGCCTAGATCCACGGCGACTAAGGGATTCGAAGACCGTCAAGTTCCTCTCCGAATGTGAACCATCACCGTCACCAAGATCGAGAGTACCCCTATGGATCGCCAAGTACCCCAACGACAAGACCACAAGAACCCTAAGTATACCTACACGATGATGCGTCAAGTACCACTACCGTCGAACCTCGATACCCGGTGTGTGTCAAGTAGCTCTCTCGATGACCCGAACATCTACGAGCCGGGTACCACTACAGCTGTTGTGTATTTCATCAAGTTCGACTATGACCCAAACAACTATAAGATGACTCCGAAGAACATGGAACCGTCAAGTTCCTCTTCGGACGTGTAAGACTGTCATCGCCCGAAGAACTCGGATTCGTCAAGTTCCTCTACCATCGCCATCTACGACTACTTCCCACGACAACCCGTGAACAACTACATCGTATCGAACCCGTCCGCCCCGAAACACATGCTTCGAAGGTATAACCGTCGGGACGACCGCCATGGACGAATGCATGTGTTGTTTGAGATGCTCGTGTTTGCACCGTGCCCGACTTGTTTCGTGCATGTTCCTCGTTTTCTGTGTCACCAACATGTGGGAACCCGGTATCCGGGATCACCCCACATCTTTTGCACGACACAATCACGTCACTTCTTTTGCACCGGTCTCTCAATGAGTTACCATAACCGAAACATTGTCGTGGCACCATTTCCGTTTTCGCCACCATGACACCCTATCTTTCCGTCATGGCGACGAAATGACCCATATCATCTTCATGTCAACTTTTCACAAAATTGCATAAAATTTGCATTTGCCATCCACATCATGATAACAATATTTAAAATGTTTAAAATTGTTGTTTTTTGTTTCCGGCCTCATTTAAATTTCTTAGATAGTGTAGTTTAATTGTGCTTCACCTCTTGCCATGTTAACCATCATTTAAATCTTGTCTTGTTTATAAGTGAGAATGGACTAAATAATTGAATGTGGTGTCTTATCAATAGGCATCTCGTTGCATATTGAGCTCCACTTAACTTGAAGTTTTGTTTGTGCACTTTGCCATGCCATTCATATTTAAACCGGACATGCATCATCTTTGGTTGTGCATCATGTCATGTTTATGCTTCTGTGTTTACCATGTTGTTTGTTTCTTTCCGGTTTGCTTATCTCATTAGCTTCGGTTTCATTCTAGAGTTGTGAGAATTCGTTCGAACTACATCCGTTTGTCTTCTTCATGGACTCGTTCTTCTTCCTTGCGGGATCCCAGGCAAGATGACCGTTCCTTGATATCACCTCTATCTTTGCTTTGCTAGTTGTCTTGCTCTATCGCTATTGTCACGCTACCTATCTAATTGCATGTCAGCCTCTTACATTGCCATGAAACCTCTAACCACCCTCCTAGCAAACCATTGGTTGGCTAAGATATGGCTTGCTCAGCCCCTCTTATAGCGTTGTTAGTTGCAGGTGAAGTTGAAGATTTGCTCCATGTCGGAACTTGGATATTTTGGGAATATCATAATATCTCTTATTTAATTAATGCATCTATATACTTGGTAAAGGGTGGAAGGCTCAGCCTTATGCATGGTGTTTTGTTCCACTCTTGCCACCCTAGTTTCCGCCATACCGGTGTTATGTTCCTTGATTTTGCGTCCCTAACACAGTGAGGGATTATGGGCCCCTCTTGACAGTTCGTTTTGAATAAAACTCTTCCAGCAAGGCCCAACATTGGTTTTACCATTTGCCTAATAACAACTAAAACTTGCATAGGGATCGGCTAGCACCCGGGGACTTAATTTACAACCTGGGCCAGTGCTCCTCTAAGTGTTGGTCCAAACCGGGCAGCCTGCGAGGCCACCTCGGGGAAACTCGAGAACTGGTTTTACTCGTAGCTTGTCCCATCCGGTGTGCCCTGAGAATGAGATAGGTGTAGCTCCTATCGGGATTTGACGGCACATTCGGACGGTCTTGCTGGACTTGTTTTACCATTGTCGAAATATCTTGTGCACCGGGATTCCAAGTCTGATCGGGTTGTCCCTAAGATAAGAGGTTTTACCTTTGCTGACCGCAAGAGCTTGTGATGGGCTAAGTTGCGACACCCCTGTAGGGTTTAAACTTTCGAGAGCTGTGCCCGTGGTTATGTGGTAGATGAGAATTTGTTCATATCCAGTTGTAGAGGACTTGAAGTACACTCAATTAAAATACACCAACCGCATGCGTAACAGTGACTGTCTCTTTTCGGGCGTGTTCGAGAAGAGAATACGGTTGGGCTATGTTTGAGCGTAAGTAGTTCAGGATCACTTCTTGATCATTACTAGTTTACGACCGTTTGCGTAGCTTCTCATCTTACTCTTGTACTCGTAAGTTAGCCACCAACAATGCTTAGTGCTTGTCGCAACCCCACTTGATAACTTCTCCCACCTAAAAGCTATGGTAGTTTTGATACCCGGGAACTAGATTGTTGAGTCCTCGTGACTCACGGTTTACTACACAAACAGGTGCAGTTACAACTGAGTTCGATGCAGGCGATGGCCAGGAGCTCCAAAGGGAATTCGATGAAGAGCGTGGGCCTATGTATGTGACATACCCCATTGATCAGTAGTGGTTCCTAGTAGGGCCGATCGGGCATAGTTGGGTGGTTATCTTCTTTTCTTTTGGATCCGTCCATAGTCGGACTTTTGTGTGTACTCTGAATGATGTATGAATAATTTGATCCTTGTGTGATGTGGCGATTGTAAGCCAACTATTTACTTCCTTGTTCATTTACATGGGAATGTGTGAAGATGACCCTTCTTGCGATCATAGCAAAATGCGGTTATGCCTCTAAGTCGTGCCTTGACACGTAGGAGATATAGCCGCATCTTGGGCGTTACAAGTTGGTATCAAAGCCTTCCCCGACCTAGGAGCCTCTGCTTGATCGAACCGCTGCCGATGTTGAGTCTAGAATCAAAAACTATTTTGAGTCTTAGGATTAAATATACCGGGGAGTATGATTCTTTTTACTCCTCAGCCCCCTTCATCGCTCTGGTGAGGACTCCTGACGTAGATGTTTTGACTTTCCTCTCCTCATTTTCACTAAAAAAGAATTAGTATCACGCGGGTATCTTGGGATTGTTCCGATATTGTTGTGACGAGAACATTGTTCTTGGTGCCTCCTGACATTTAGTGGTTGTGGCAGTGTCCCGGGGAGTTAAGCTCCGTGGTGTTGTCGTCACAATTTTATCGTTGCAGTTCCGGTATACCTGAGCTCGCCGACATAGAAAATCTCTTATATGCAGTTAGTGGTGTGATAACCTCGACGTCACCCAGTACTGGGGTGGGAGTTTGGGAGTATTGCCACAACTCGTATATCGGATGCTTTTCGAAGGTCGAGGTACACAATTTTCGGAGTTTTCTTGGTTATGTGTTGACGGATGGATACAGTTGGAGCGTAGGGCTTGTTAGTTGTGTGATATATATTGTGCCTCCCTATATCCCCAACACCAGATTGCATAACCAGAAAGTTTCAGCAGTTTTTAGGTGGGAATTCAAGTATCACGTAGGATATCCTTCCAACAGACACATGATACGATATGGGGTCTATCATATGTTTGTTCCGGCTTATTTTGCATGCCAAATCCTTTGTTTTGTTTTGAGTTGTGGTATTCGAGTTGTTTCAATGTCAAGTGTTGATTCCATAACTTTTCCTAAGCGGTGTTATCATATTTCTATGAGAGTGCTGATCCATTCAAGATTGTCATGTCAATTCTTTTCCAACCGGTGTGCTTCTCATCAAGATGATCCTATCATTTTCCCCATTCGCGAGATCAATTCTAAGTTTTCTCAATGGTTTTTGTTTCATCCGTCCCAATTTGTCTTTGTTTTTCCCGCCTCCCACCCTTTTCTTCAAGGACTCAGATTTCTTAATCAAGTATCGTTTAGTGATGGGAAGTCTCTCCATTCTTTTCCGTCAATGTTCTTATCCGGTGATTCTCATGAAGATACTAAGGAAGCTTCAAGTTTATCGTTCTTCATTCTCTTTTCTTCCCCGATGGACTAAATTCAAGCTTTCGGTGTTGATCATATCTCTTTCCTTATTTCAAATGCTTTCTCATGCTGGTGCACCTCTTAATCATTCACTTCTCGCTATGCATTTGTTCTGGAGTGCTAAAGATATCTCAGAAGGCTCGTCTTTTCATTCAAGATCCGTTCAAGCTATTTTGAGGTTGTTATCTCATTCAAGTCATTTAATTCAACCGATGCAATCTCTCTTCAAAATCAATTCAACTTTGTTTCTCTTGAGTGGGCCATAACCCACATGTCTTTTCCCAGGATCTTACCCGACTCTTCTAATTTTTCTGGAGTTATTCTCAAATTATTTTTAGAGCTTGACGTACGAAGGAAGTTTCATCAATCATATGCCTTCTTCATTACCACTTTCCAATTCTTTTCATCGTTGGTTCATTCTATTCTTCGTTGTTCCGGAGTGGCTCAACAATTAATGGTGGTGTTTATCATCGCCATTATCAGCTTTTGAAGAGTGAAGAAGAGTTTATCGTAAATCCTTGTCCGTTCTCTTCAAGATTTGTAGTTCAAGCTTGATGCCATCCTCTCAAATCAGTTTTGATTGTGAGAAATTCTTTTCATACCCATCCGGAGCGTTTCAGGAGTTGCTTTCCTTTCTCGATCATCTGAAAGGCCATCATCTCTGAAGATTCTCTTCGTTCTAAGTTTTCAGCTATCATTCCCCGATTCTTAGCGGTGCATCGTTCAAGTATTCTCCAGTCAGCTTGTCATCTCTTCGTTCTCTTTTATCTAAATTCCCTCAAGTATCTTTGTTAGTTTTCTAATTCTTCCCAGTGTTTTGTTCTCTTTTCTTCAATTGTTTTCAATTCTTACGATGGTTTGTTCAAGATTCCTATTCCTTTGTTTTCATATCAATTCATTCATTCGTTCTTCCCAAATCCTACCAGTGGTTCGTTGAAGACCTTTCCAAGTTTGCGCTATATCTCTCTTAATCCTTTCTATGAGAATAAGTAGTATGTCAGATCCATTGCTGGTCATCAATTTAAGTTGATGAAGGATAAGCATAATGTAATTCTTATTCTTGTTTCGTCAAGTAAATTCAATTCCTTATTCCGGAGGTTCATCAAAATTCTCGGTTCTAGTGTTTCATCTTTTCCTTTTCCGAAGTTCCCAGTTTTCTCGGTTATATCATCGCGAAGCTCCATCTAAATCATTACAAGGCTTCACCGTGTGTTTTCAACTTCTCTTTCTTTCTATCATGCTTTTATTAACGGAGTTCTTCATGGAGCCTCTACATGGTGGTTCATCAAATAATTAATTCCTTCTTCTAGTGTTCGTCAACATCCTTGTTGGAGGAGATCAAGCATTCTTCATCGTGCATTCTGAAATGCAATTCTTTCTACATTATCTTTTGAGGTGGTGTTATGACATTTTTGATAATTTCCTTCATGTTTCATGATTCACCAATTGTCAGGAATGAGATATTTAAACCCATCATTTTCTTCCCTGGAGTAATCTTGGTATAGATTTCACCTAAAACCTTCCCTAGGGAATGCTGCTATGGTGGTGCTTATCAATGATCCAAGTTATCTCCTTATCACCTTGGTGAAAGAAGTTTTTTCACCTCTTTGGTGATCTCAATCAAATCAACTGTTTCCGTTAGTGGTCGTTGTCACCTCATAATTTTGAGATGTTTTTCATAAGCCCACACAAGCTTGCTCTTTTCGTTGATGATTCTTCAACAACTCCGTTCAATACTTCTTTTTAAGGATGCTCTCTCAAATTCATTTGAGGTAGAACATGCTGTTTTCTTCTCCGTTCCTTTCATTCCATTCTTTCACCGGAGGCATTGTGATGTTGCTCTCTTCGACCCATCATCTTGTTTTGTCAAGATCATGTTCTTTTATTGCTTATCCATTTAACCAGAGTGTTGTGGCTATAATTCCTCTTTTAACCGGAGTCCCATCCAAGTGTTTTCATTTTGCCAAGTTCATATTCTTTTCCTACCATTTCCAACCGGAGGGTTGTCATAATTATTCTTATCGTTCCTTGTACATCTCATTTCAACCGGAGTGCTTGCTTGTACTTCTTGTCCATTGTAACCCTTTTCTTATGTCTTTCAACCTAGAAGGTTCTTGTAATGTTCCTTGTTCCTCTTTGATAACGGAGTGTTTGCAATCTCGTCATCTCCATTGTATTCTTTCTTTCACTTTGTTCAACCTCTCAAGGTTCGTGGTTTCACTCGTTTGCCAAAGAAGCAACTTTGTTTTACCTCTTCCACTTCCGCTTCTCTCCGGTGCCATCCCTAGGATCTTGAGTCGAGATCCTCTATTAGTGTGGGAGAATTGTGACGCCCCAAGATCGACGCTCCAGAAGACTTCCATATATTTCATGATCACCGTGTGTTTCATTTTGCTTGCTCTATTTATTTTTCATTGCATCATGTCATCATGCCATCATGTCATTTAATTTTTTAAAACTCAACTAAATAAATTGCACATATTTTTGATCTATTTAAATCGAGGGAATTCACATGGTGACTTATCTTTATAACATATCCTCCCAATATTAGGGAGCTATAATAAATATTCCATTCTTTTGGAATTAACCATAACACACTTGCATAATAAACTCCATGCCTATTCCATTTCAAGTTTGTTCCCCAAACTTTGCCAGTAATTCTCATCTCTTTTATTGAGGCTCCTCCGAAATTCTCAACATTTTGGCCACACCAAAAACCTAGTCCCAATTCAAACCTATTTGAATGATATTCAAATGAGTTTGAATTTAAATCTTACACTCGTGCCAACTTCTATTTTCTCGGACCAAGTGCTTTTTCGTGAGTCCGGGAAAATTATCCGTGTGTCCAACTTCTTCCCCTAACACCTCCTTCCCTCTCCTTTTCTTCTTTGTTCTTTTTTATTTTTCGAAAATAAGAGAGAGAGAAGAGAAGCCCAGCTGACCACTTGGTCCTCCCAGCAGGCCGACCCATTTGCTCCTGCAGGCCCAGCCGCACCTAACCCCTAGGCCGACCCCCTCCTGTCGATCTCTCCCGCTGCCCGCCGCCTCCTACTCTACATCCTCCTCTCGCTCATCTTCCTCTCCCCCTGCCCGATCCCCACTCCTCCTCTTCGTTCCCCACCTCGCCTCTGTCGCGCCGTCCCTCAAGCTCCCGCAAGCCCGCGTCCTCCGCCACCAAGCAGGAAACCGCCCTGCGTGCGCGACCGAGCCGACCTCTCCTTCTGCGCGCCGACAACCACCAAGAGCTCCATCGTCCTAGAGACCCGCGCCCCTGCCGGACCTCCCCTGCTTCGCCCCAAGACCCAGCTCCACCACCATCTGGTGCCACCGGACCATCCCTGCGCTTCTGCTGCCCCGCCATGTTCCCGGATCCGCAGCACCCTGCTTGTGTCGAGCCACCGCAGCCACCGCTGCTGTCGCCGCCCTCTGCTCCCCCTGCATCGGGATGCAATCCTGCTTTGACCCCGCAATGAACGCCAAGTCCCTGCCTCGTCTTCATCTGCCTCGCAGCCTATCCTGCTGCTTCACCTCGCCCAGCCCCGTATACCTCCTGCCTTCGCACGAGCGCGACGCACCCTCCAAGCTCCTGGCCATCTCGGCTACTGCACTACTGCATTCGGCCCCACCTTCTCGCGCCATGGTTGCTCGCCTCTGGTCCGCTGCGCGTCGACCGCCTCCTCGTCATCTCCTTCAGCCCATGCACCGTCTGGACGCCCCTGCTGCCTACAAGACAACCCAGCTGCCGTCTCATGCACCTCTAGTGCTTGCTGCATGGACGCCAAGGCTGCTGTTGCCATTGCCCAGTGCATCCACCACTGTTGCGAGCACCACATCCGCAAAACCCGCTTCATTCGGACGCGACTGGTTCATTTTGTCCTCCACACTGTTGATGGAAGCCTCTTGTGTAGTTTCGTATTGGGTCACATCAAGTCTGTTTCCAAGACCCTTTCATGGAGTTTTGCCTAGTTCCACGGTGACGGAGGGATTCGAAGACCGTCAAGTTCCTCTCCGAACATGAACCATCACCGTCGCCAAGATCGAGAGTACCCCTACAGATCGCCAAGTACCCGAATGGCAAGACCACAAGGACCCTGAGTACAACTACACAGTGATGCTTCAAGGACCACTACCATCGACCCTCGAAGACCCCGTGTGCATCAAGTACCTCTACTGATGACCCGAACATCTACGAGCCGGGTACCACTACAGCCGGTGTGTATTTTGTCAAGTCCGACTATGACCCAAACCACTACAAGATGACTCTGAAGAACATGGAAATGTCAAGTTCCTCTTCGGACGTGTAAGACTGTCATCGCCAGAAGAACTAGAATTCGTCAAGTTCCTCTACCATCGCCATGTACGACTACTTCCCATGATGACCCGTGAACAACTACATCGTATCGAACCCATCCGCCTCGAAACGCACGCTTCAAAGGTATAACCGTTGGGACGACTGCCATGGATGAATGCATGTGTTGTTTGAGATGCTCGTGTTTGCACCGTGCCCGTCTTGTTTCGTGCATGTTCCTCGTTTTCTGTGTTACCAACATGTGGGAACCCGGTATCTGGGATCACCTATTACACCCATGATGCGGCTATATCTCTGACGTGTTGGAGCACGACTTAGAGGCATAACCGCATGGTAGGCATGTCACAAGAGGGGTAATCTTTACACATCCCATGTACTAAATGAGAAAGGGATAAAGAGTTGGCTTACAATCGCCACTTCACACAATACATAAATATAGCATTACAATATCCAGAATGCAATCAAGGTCCGACTACGGAACCAAAATAAAGAAAGACAACCCCTAATGCTAGATCCCCGATCGCCCCGACTGGGCTCCACTACTGATCAACTGGAAAATGAAACAACACAACGAACACGCCTTCCTCGAGCTCCCACTTGAGCTCGGTTGCGTCACCTGCACTGGAATCATCGGCACCTGTAACTGTTGGGATGTATCTGTGAGTCACGGGGACTCAGCAATCTCACACCCTCACGATCAAGACTATTTAAGCTTATGGGTAGAAAAAGGTAGTGAGGTATAGCTGCAGCAAGCACTAGCATATATGGTGGCTTACTTACGCAAATAAGAGCGAGAAGAGAAGCAAAGCACAGACGTGAACTAGAAGTGATCCTGAAACTACTTACGTTCAAGCATAACACAAGAACCGTGTTCCCTTCCCGGACTCCGCCGAGAAGAGACCATCACGGCTACACACGCGGTTGATGCACTTCAATTAAGTTAAGTGTCAAGTTCTCTACAACCGGATATTAACAAATTCCCATCTACCCATAACCGTAGGCACGACATTCGAAAGTTCAAAACCCTGCAGGGGTGTCCCAACTTAGCCCATCACAAGCTCTCACAGTCAACAAATGATATTCCTTCTCCCAGGAAGACCTGATCAGACTCGGAATCCCGGTTACAAGACATTTCGACAATGGTAAAACAAGACCAGCAAAGCCGCCCGAATGTGCCGACAAATCCCGATAGGAGCTGCACATATCTCGTTCTCAGGGCACACCGGATGAGTAGTCCGTACAACTAAAACCAACCCTCAAGTTTCCCCGAGGTGGCGCTGCAAGGGGCTTTAGTTTGGACCAACACTCAAAGGAGCACTGGCCCAGGGGATTAAAATAAAGATGACCCTTGAGTCTGCAGAACCCAAGAGAAAAAGGCTTAGGTGGCAAATCGTAAAACCAAGGTTGGGCCTTGCTAGAGGAGTTTTATTCAAGGCGAATTGTCGAGGGGTTCCCATTATAACCCAACCACGTAAGGAATGCAAAATCAAGGAACATAACACTGGTATGACGGAAACTAGGGCGACAAGTGTGGAACAAAACACCAGGAATAAGGACGAGCCTTCCACCCTTACCAAGTATATAGGTGCATTAAAGTAAACAAGATATAATAATGATATCCCAATAATAAACATGTTCCAACAAGGAACAAACTCCATCTTCACCTACAACTAGCAACACTATAAGAGGGGCTGAGCAAAGCGGTAACATAGCCAAACAACGGTTTGCTAGGAAAGGTGGGTTAGAGGCCTGACATGGCAATATGGGAGGCATGATATAACAACTGGTAGGTATCGTGGCATAGCAAAAGAGCGAGCAACTAGCAAGCAAAGATAGAAGTGATTTAGAGGGTATGGTCATCTTGCCTGAAATCCCGCAAGGATGAAGAACACATCCATGAAGAAGACAAATGGACGTAGACGAACGGATCCTCACAACTCCGGAACGCAACCGAAGCTAACGCGATAGGTAACCCGGAAAGAAGCAAGCAACATAGTAAACAACCATCACATGAACATGGCATGATGCGCAAACAAGTATGATGCATGTCCGGTTTAATGAAGCATGGCATGAGAAAGTGCACAAACAATCCTACAAATTAAGTGGAGCTCAATATGCAACGAGTTGCATATTGACGGAACACCACATTTGAATATTTAGTTCACTCCCGTTTATGTACCCAACATTTTTAAATGTTGTTAAGCATGGCAAGAGGTGAAGCACAATTAAACTACACTATCTAAGCAATTTAAATGGGGCCGGAAATAATAAACAACAATTTCGGTAAAACCCCATATGCATTTAGCAATTCAAAGCAACAACAATTTTTAAACATTTTAAATGTTGTTATCATGATGCGAATGACATGTGCAAGTTATGCAATTTTAAGAAAATGTTGGCATGATAAGATATGAGGCATTTGTCATCGTGGCGGAAACGAAAGGGGTGCCACGGCAACGAATCCGAAAAAATGATGCCACGGCAACATATCGGTTCCGGTAGCTCATGGAGATACCGGTGCAAAGGAAAGTGGCGGGAGCGTGCAAAAGATGGTGGGGTGACCCCGGTAACTGGGTTCCCACATGACGGTGGCAAGGAAACGAGGAACGCTACGGACACGGTGCAGACAAAGGGTGCATCTCATACAACACAAGCAATCGCTCTCGGATGGTCGTCTCGGGGTTATACCTTCGAAGCGCGCGTTTTCAAAACGGGACGAGTTCGATGCGGTGTAGGGGAAGTAGGCGTTCTTGGGACGGTCGTAGTGGAAGTAGTGGTACTATCGGTCTTCGGCGATCATCAGGACGGTAGTGGAAGTAGTCGTTCTCATGGCGACGGTAGTCGTTCACGTTCTTAGTCGCACAAGTTTCCGTAGATGTGCGGGTTCACAACACGGAACTTGACATCCACGGGGTCTTCGCGGGTCGACGGTAGGGGTACACGTTGGTAGTCGTACACTCTCCGTAGATGTTCGGGGTCGTCATTGTACATAGTCGATGTAGTTGAACTTGGCGTAACCAAGGGGCACTTGGTGAACCCACGTAGGCGTACACTGTTTGTCATACACTTGGTGGGTCATCGGATAGTAGTACACTTTCCGTAGATGTACAAGTCGTCGTAGCTGTTCGGGTCTTGGGCCTTGGCGAAACCCATGGACACGAACTTGCGTCCCTAGTAGGGAGATTCTTGACAGAACCCACAATGGTCTTGGAGGTCAACGCCTGGACGCCAAGGCAGTGGAGGTGCATGCGGGAATTGGCAGGTTCCACACATAGATGCATCAATCATGCTCGAAGGCAGCAGCAGGGCAGAAGGAAGACGAGATTAGCCGGCGGCACCTGAACGTGGCAGAGCAGCTGGAGCTCGCCGGAGTAGCTGTAGGGGAGGCATGGCGGCACTCGGAGGAGGTTGAGGATGGCAGGGGCGCGCGCGAGGAGGACGCATGCAAAGATGTGGTGGAGGTTGCCGGCGCGGGCGAAGGCCGCGGCAGCAGGGCATGGCGTGATGGCACAACAACTGCTGTTGCTGCTAGCGACGAGGTCGAGGCAGGATCCGGCCGCAGAGGGACGCGGGCAGGAGGAAGGAGAGGCCGGCATGGGCGGCGCAGAGGTCCTCGGGCTGTGGCGCGTGGCCGGCTTGCAGGTCGCCGGAGCAGCGAGGAAAGGTCGGGCCAACAAGGCTGTAACGCCCTCGATGCGGCTATAGCTCCCACGTGTCGAGGCACGACTTAGAGACATAACCGCATTGAAAGCAATGTCGCAAGTTAGGCAATCATCACAACATCCCATGTAATATAGATAATCAAAAGGGGAGATACATAGTTGGCTTACACTCGCCACGTCAATCAAGTACATAAATAGCATTACAACATTCAAACACTCATGGCCCGACTACGGCGCCAAAATAAAAGATAACCCAACGTGCGACACGATCCCGATCACCCCAACTGGGCACCACTACTGATCATCAGGGAAAGACACGTAGTAACGGCGTGAGTCCTCGTCGAACTCCCACTTGAGCTCAAGCGCGTCATCTGGAACGGAATCATCAGGCCCTGCATCTGGTTTGGAAGTAATCTGTGAGCCATAGGGACTCAGCAATCTCGCACCCTCGCAATCAAGACTATTTAAGCTTATGGGTAAGGCAAGGTAAATATGTGGAGCAGCAGCAAGCGACTAGCATATATGGTGGCTATCCTGTTTGCAAAAGAGAGCGAGAAGAGGAGGCAAAGCGCGAGCGAGTAACTAAAGAACATCCTGCGGCAAGCATTACTCCAACACTGTGTTCACTTCCTGGACTCCGCCGAGAAGAGACCATCAGGATAACTCACACTGTTGATTCATTTTAAATAAATTAAGGTTCAAGTTATCTACAACCGGACATTAACAAATTCCCATCTGCCCATAACCGCGGGCACGGCTTTCGAAAGTTCAAATCCCTGCAGGGGAGTCCCAACTTAGCCCATGACAAGCTCTCACGGTCAACGAAGGAATAGACCTTCTCCCGAGACATTCCGATCAGACTCGGTATCCCGGTTCTACAAGACACTTCGACAAGTTAAAACAAATCCAGCAACACCACCCAGATGTGCCGACAAATCTCAATAGGAGCTGCACATATCTCGTTCTTAGGGCACACCGGATGAGCAAGTTGTCGGGTAGGCCAGCCCAGAGTTGCCCCTGGTAGCCCCGGACATCGCTCGGTTGGACCAACACTCAGAGGAGCACTGGCCCGGGGGGCTAAAATAAGATGACCCTCGGGCTCCGGAAACCCAAGGGAAAAAGAGGCTAGGTGGCAAATGGTAAAACCAAGGTTGGGCATTGCTGCAAAAGCTTTAATCAAGGCGAACTATCAAGGGGTTCCCATTATAACCCAACCGCGTAAGGAACGCAAAATCCGGGAACATAACACCGATATGACGGAAAACTAGGGCGGCAAGAGTGGAACAAAACACTGGGCGAGAGGCCGAGCCTTCCACCCTTTACCAAGTATATAGATGCATTAAGAAAACATAGCAATATAATGATATCCCAACAAGTAAATAATGTTCCAACAAGGAACGGTCTCCAATCTTCACCTGCAACTAGCAACGCTATAAGAGGGGCTGAGCAAAGCGGTAACATAGCCAATCAACGGTTTGCTAGGACATGGTGGGTTAGAGGTTTGACATGGCAATTTAGGAGGCATGATAAGCAAGTGGTAGGCATCGTAGCATAGGCATAGCAAAAGAGCGAGCATCTAGCAAGGCAAAGATAGTAGGGATTTCGAGGGTATGATCATCTTGCCTGCAAAGTTGTCAGAGTTGACTGGATCCTCGAAAGCAAACTTAACGGGCTCCTCGTTAGCGAACTCGTCTCTCGGCTCTACCCAAACGAGACAAACAAGCAAATGGAGCACAATCAACCACGTGCAAACTCAAACAACAAGATGCAAATATTGGTATGCTATGCGGGATGCAATATGCGATGCATATGCAAGATTTGACAAGGAATGCATGAACCTGGTCTCAACTTGGAAAACCAAGTGTGCCACTGGAAAGATGAGATGAAATCGCTTGAAAACGATATAAAGAACGCCGAAATCGGAGTTACGGTTTGGAAATGGCAACCAATTCAAATATGACCACGTTCTGCGATTTACAGCAAGTAGCCACCTAAATGCAACAAGATGAACATGCTACAGCACCCAAACAAGACAACAAAATACATGGCAGGGATACATACATGATTCTTAACAAAAGTCTAGCACTGAGCTACAGACAATTCATCCATTAACAGGTTCAAACAAGCATGGCAAATATGCATTTGGTAAACAGATCTCAGACTTGGTGAAATTAACACTTGTCTGGAATTTCAGATCAGATAGCACTCTTTGGAGTATGAAAACTATATGCTACAGGACCTGAACATGGCAAAGTAAAGAATGGCATGGAGCTACTCAAAGAGCTTAACAAAAGTCCCTTAGTGACCTTGAGCCAAAAGGGATTGGAAAATACATTTGCAAGCATGTGAACATGGCAAAAATATAATCAGTTCTCAGACTTAGTGAAAACTGGAGCATGCTGAAACAGATATCGAGTAGGCATGTTTACGAGCTCGATGCACTCACTACAGAGCATGTCATGACAATCTAAGCATACACCCATCAAGAATACACAAAATACAAGTTCGAAATGGCAATAACAATAACATAGCATACATGGATCAACTACAACATCCTCGGCAAAATTGCTAACAAGTAGACAATCTGCCCAGATTCACGAAATGACAAAAGTAGAGCTCGATTGACTCAAGCTAGGGTGATCCATAATTGCAAACAAAGACATGGAAGGATAGGGCACTACAAGATTAACAAAACATCCTTACTGATCATCCTCAAAAGAGGCACAGATCACTAGGAAACAATATGAACATATGGCCATATGAGATAAACAGTCCAAGGACTTAAGTGGAAATGCTAAGTCCCTGAAATCAGCATTACCGGATGCCTCACTTTGCAAGCTTGTGCTAGTCACCACACACATCACAAAAATACATGGGTTACACCTATGGATAGATGGCAAAACATATAACAAAACACATGTAGAGCTCATGGGCATAACATGCACACAATAATCATGGCAAAAATAACAAATATCTAATTGAAGCAGCAGATGTGACAATTATCTCAAATAGCATTCTTCTAACAGCATTTTGGGCATCAAGATGAACTCAAATGAAAATGATGCAATGAGATGAAATGATGTGCTTTCTGAGGCGAACATTTTGATATGCTATATGCCCAAAACGGAGCTAGGGATGCAAAGTTACGATGTGATGAACAGGAGCAAATTATTAGGGTTTCGGGGCAAAAGTCAACAGAGCAATTTCTAGATCTGGATCCGGTTCGGCATGCTTCCCGAGGTTCGTCCTCGCCGGAGATGGAGTCTATCGCCAGAGTTGTACTTGCCGGCGACGACGCGGAGGACGACAGGGGGCGGCGGAGGAGGAGATGGCCGGAGCTGGCCTTGGGGCGGCGGGCGAGGACGCGGCAGGCTGGATCCGCCGGACGAGGCGAGGGTGGCGCCCTGGCGCGGCGGCGGGCGAACGCCGGCGGGGAGGCGGCGGATGGCGGCGGGCGAGGGAGCCGGGCGGCGGGCGGAGTGGATCTGGCGGGGCCCGGTCGGGCGGCGGTGAGGGCCGGTGCTGGGCCTGCGGGCCCGCGTCGGTGGCGGCGGCGAAGTGGTCTCCGCAGGGACACGTGGCGGCGGCGGGCGGATGCGTCCGGCACCGCCCGGACATGTCCGGTGGCGGCGGAGACGAAATTTTTTTTAGGGTTTGAAGGAGGGGATCCGGGATTTGGAGGAGGGGGTCTATATATAGAGGTAGAGGGAGCTAGGAGTGTCCAAATGAGGTGCGGTTTTCGGCCACGCGATCGTGATCGAACGCTCTAGATGATGGAGAGGGTTTTGGTGGGTTTTGAGCCAAATTGGAGGGGTGTTGGGATGCAACACACACGAGGCCTTTTCGGTCCCTCGGTTAACCGTTGGAGCATCAAACGAAGTCCAAATGGTACGAAACTTGACAGGCGGTCTACCGGTAGTAAACCAAGGCCGCTTGGCAAGTCTCGGTCCAATACGGAAATGTTTAGTCCCCACACATGAAAGAAAGGTAGAAATGACCACCGGAGGAGAACGAAGCGCCGGAATGCAAAACGGACAACGGGGAAAATGCTCGAATGCATGAGATGAACACGTATGCAAATGCAATGCACATGATGACATGATATGAGATGCATGACAACGACAACAACACACGGAGACAAAAACCCGAACCCGAGAAAATAAAATAACTTAAGGCCAGAAACGACAAGAGTTGGAGTACATATTGGTGAAAATCATATCCGGGGTGTTACAACACTCCACCACTACGAAAGGATCTCGTACCGAGATCTAGGACTGAAAGAATGCCGGATACTCAGAATGGAGGTGATCCTCGCGTTCCCAGGTAGCTTCACGGTCGGAATGGTGTGACCACTTGACTTTGAGGAATTTGATTGACTTGTTGCGAGTCTTGCGTTCAGTCTCTTCAAGAATAGCCACGGGGTGCTCATGATAAGAGAGATCTTCTTGGAGCTCAATGTCCTCGAAGTTGAAGGTGCGGTCAGGAGTCTTGAAGCACTTTCGAAGCTGAGAGACATGGAACACGTCATGCACATTTGCAAAGTTTGAAGGAATCTCGAGTTGATAGGCGAGATCGCCTCTCTTGCTGACAATCATGAAAGGTCCCACGTATCTGGGGGCAAGCTTCCCTTTGATACCGAAGCGACGAGTACTTTTCATAGGAGAGACGCGGAGGTAAACATGATCTCCGATCTCGAAAGCCAGATCATGGTGCTTACTATCATAGTAGCTCTTCTGGCGGGATTGGGCTGCTTTGAGGTTATCTCGAATGACTTTGCACATTTCCTCTGCCTTTGTGATTAAGTCATTTCCGAGAAGCTGACGTTCACCGGTTTCAGACCAGTTGAGAGGGGTACGGCACTTCCTGCCATACAGAATTTCAAATGGGGCCTTGCCCGAACTTGCTTGAAAACTGTTGTTGTAGGAGAATTCAGCATAAGGAAGACAAATCCTCCCACTTCATGCCGAAAGAGATCACACAAACCCTGAGCATATCTTCAAGAATCTGGTTGACACGCTCAATTTGACCGCTAGTTTGAGGATGAAAAGCTGTGCTGAAGTGGATGTTGGTGCCCATGGCCTTCTGAAAAGAATCCCAAAACTTGGAGGTAAAGATGCTGCCACGGTCTGAAGAGATCACTTGTGGAATACCGTGCAGAGAGACAATCCGAGAGGTATAGAGTTCCGCCAATTGAGCTGCAGTGATTGACTCTTTGATAGGCAGAAAGTGAGCCACTTTAGTGAGTTTGTCGATGACCACGAATATAGCATCATTGCCACGTTTGGACTTTGGAAACCCAGTCACGAAGTCCTTCTGAATGTGGTCAAACTTCCATTCTGGAATGGCAAGAGGTTGGAGGAGACCAGCTGGCCTTTGGTGTTCTGCCTTCACTCTTCTGCAGACATCACACTCATTCACGAACTGAGCAATCTCGCGCTTCATTCGAGTCCACCAATAAGCCTGCTTGAGGTCCTGATGCATCTTCGTGCTCCCAGGGTGGATGGAGAGGAGAGAATTGTGAGCCTCGTTCATGATCACTTTACGAAGGTCACCTTTGGGCACAACAATACGATCCTCGAAGAAGAGAGTGTCCTTGTCATCAAGGCGGTAGCACTTGTACTTTGGTTGACTCTTGGCAATCCCAATCTTCACCTTCTTCACCATAGCATCAAGAAGTTGGGCTTGGCGAATCTGGTCTTCCAAGGTAGGAGAGACTTGAAGGTTGGCGAGGAAACCTTGAGGAACAACTTGCAGATTAAGTTTGCGGAAAGCTTCACAAAGCTCGGGTTGATAAGGCTTGAGAATCAGACTGTTGCAATAAGCCTTCCTGCTCAATGCGTCAGCAATCACATTGGCCTTGCCTGGAGTATACTCGATACTCGGATTATACTCTTGAATCATTTCGACCCATCAAGTTTGCCTGAGGTTGGGATTAGGCTGAGTGAAGATGTACTTGAGACTCTTGTGGTCAGTGAAGATGTCCACTTTTCTTCCCAATAAGAGATGTCTCCAAGTCAAAAGAGCATGCACAACTGTCGCCAACTCGAGATCATGAGTGGGGTAGTTCTTCTCATTGGGCTTCAACTGGCGAGAGGTATAAGCCACAACTTTCTTCTCTTGCATCAACACTGCGCCAAGACCTTGGAGAGAGGCATCACAAAAGATCTCGTACGGCTTGGATTCATCAGGCGGAGTCAGAACTGGAGCGGTGACCAATTTCTCTTTCAAAGTGTTGAAAGCAATGTCACACTCTGGAGACCAAACGTACTTGACGTGCTTCTGGAGAAGATTTGAGAGAGGCTTCGCGATCTTAGAAAAGTTTTCAACGAATCTTCGATAATAGCTTGCGAGACCGAGGAAGCTACGGAGTTGCTTCACGTTCTGAGGAGGTTCCCAATTCATAATTGCAGACACCTTCTCAGGATTCACCGCAATGCCCTTGGCAGAGATGATATGACCAAGATAGAGAACCTCATCGAGCCAAAATTCGCACTTAGAGAACTTGGCGTAGAACTTGTGTTCCCTGAGCTTATCGAGTACCAAATGCAAGTGTTTGGCATGATCTTCTTTGTTCTTCGAAAAGACCAGAATGTCGTCGAGATAGACCAAAACGAAGTCATTGGTGTAGGTGTTGAAGATGAAGTTCATCATGCGAGAGAAAGTCGGAGGAGCGTTCACGAGGCCAAAAGACATGACAGTGTATTCATATGAACCAAAGCTTGTCCTGAAAGCCGTCTTGGGAATATCTTGCTCACGGATTCGAATCTGATGATAACCCATACGGAGATCAAGCTTGGAGAATACTTGGGCACCTTTGAGTTGTTCGAACAGCTCGTTAATGTTGGGAAGTGGGTATTTGTTCTTGATGGTCTTCTTGTTCAATGGACGGTAATCAACACAAAGTCGGTCCGTTCCATCCTTCTTCTTCACAAAAAGAACACCACAACCCCACGGAGAAGAACTAGGCCGGATGAGACCCATTCTCTCTTGAACATCGAGTTGCTTCTTCAGCTCCTTCAACTCTTCAGGTTCGAGCTTGTAAGGACGCTTGCACACTGGTTCCATGCCAGGCTCAAGATCGATGACGAATTCAACTGGCCGGTGCGGAGGCATTCCTGGAAGCTCTTCTGGAAAAACGTCTTGATATTCGCAAACGACTGGAATTTGCGAGATAGCATCCAGTTCACCCTTCTCATTGAGAAAAAACAGACGGATGGTATCATCATGAGCAGCAAAGAAAATTACATCCTCAGAAAAATGAGTCAATTGAATCTGCCTGGCTGCACAATCAAGATGCGCCTTGTGCTTAGAAAGCCAATCCATTCTGAGAATAAGATCAATATCTGAGTTACCAAGAACCATTGGAGAAGAAAGAAACTTGTAATCGCCCAACGTGATAGTAACATTCGGAGCCAACATTTTAGTGTTCATGAACAAACCCGGAGAAGAAACCGCTATCGGCTTAGGCAAATCAATAGTATGCACATCATGCATGGATGCAAAAGGCTTCGATAAAAATGATAAAGATGCACCCGTGTCGAACTCTTGCGGGAATGTCATTAACAGGAAGGTTACCCATAATCACATCTGGCGAGTCCTCTGCCTGAGCTGCATTCAGCAAGTTGACCTTGGCGGACATGGTGTTATGCTTAACCATAGCTGTACTTGCCGATCTCACAGGAGGAGGAGGAGGAAGACGCCTCTGATTGAAGCATTTGTTGGCATAGTGGCCCTTCTGTTGGCACTTGTTGCACGTGACCTCTGAAAGCAGACAGTGATACGGAGCACTCGATCTTGGAGCTTGAAACGAAGTCTTGTTCTGAAAGCCAGGGTTGGGTGGGTGGGAAGATCCACTGCCACCTTTGCTCTTCTGCTGATACGGCTGACGGAACGGAGGAGGAGGAAGCCAATACTTCTGCTGCTTGGCCACTTGAGTAGAGGAAGAAGGAGTAGCATCTCTAACTCGCTTCTTGGAAGCATCACACCTCAGTTGAGCGGCCTCTTGCTTCAATGCCATGTTGTAGAACTCATCGTACCTCAAGGGCTCAAAGAGAACAAGAGCTAGCTGAATTTCTTCTCTGAGACCACCCCTGAACTGGTATATCATGCTCTTCTCATCAGGGACGTCCTGCTTAGCAAAGCGGGCGAGCTTCTGAAACAACTTGTTGTAGTCATAGACAGACAAAGAGCCTTGCTTCAGGTTGCGGAATTCCTCACGCTTGCTTTCAACCACGCTCTGAGGAATATGCTGAGCTCTGAAGTCTTGACGGAATTCATCCCAGGTAATCGCATGTCCACCTCTGGAATCTTTGTACTGCTGGAACCATTCTGCAGCTTGATCTTTGAGTTGGAAGGAAGCAAACTTGACGAAGTCCTCAGGCCTGACGTTACTGCACTCGAAATGCTTGCACAGATCCACAAGCCAATCGTCAGCATCAGTTGTCTCAACACAATTGTTGAAAATCTTTGGCCCGTTAGCAAGGAACTGGTTGAGTGTAGCAAAGTGATTCTGATTGTTGCCTTGGTTTCCTTGGTTGAGCTCTTGAAGAATTTGCATGATCAACTGTGTGTTTGCATTGGTTGCGGCCATCATAGCTTGCGATGCCTCCGGAGGAGGAGGAGGTGGTGGCGGATCCTGATTCTGATTCTGATTGGTGCTCTTAGCGGGAGCCATCCTGAAGAGGGTGACAACCGTTAGCACATTAACAGATAGCAAGAAGCTGAATCCAACGAAATGAAAATTGCAACATAAGGTCTTCACATCCGAACAAAATGAACGAATGCACTCCTCTTGAAATGGTCACATATCCATAAATTGAGAAGCCACTTAGAATTTAGGTAGAGGAATAAATCAACAAGGTGCGGATCAAGAATGAATACTCGGTAAGAAATCCCAATCTCAAACCAAATATCCGTGGAAGAAGAACTAGAGCTACTTGAATTCCCACCTATGAAACTGCCGAACCTTTCCGGTTATGCAATCAGGTGTTGGGGATACAGGGGAAGCATAATATCTCACCCAAATCTAGCAAATCCTACATCCAGCTATATCCATCCTTCAACACATAACCGAGAAAAACTTCGGAAACCATCTACCTCAACCTTCGAAAAGCATTCGTTATACAAATTATGGCGATACTCCCGAACTCCCGCCCTAGTACTGGGTGGCATCGAGGTTATCTCACCAACGAACTGCATAAAAGAGATTTTCGATGTCGGCGTACTAAACTCAGGTATTCCAGAACTGCAACGATAAAATTGTGACGACAACACCTCGGAGCTCAACTCCCTGGGACACTGCCACAACCCCTAAAGACAGGAGGCACCAAGAACAATGTTCTCGTCACAAAACCATCGGAACGATTCCAAGATACCCGCGTGATCCTAAATTTTTTTTAGTGAAATTTGAGATGAGAAGAGTCAAAACTCTACGTCAGGATGCCTTACTAGAACGATGAGGAGACTGGGAAGTAAAAAGAATTCCTAAACTATCCGATATATAATTCCTAAATGACTCAAAACATTTTTCTAGACACAACTCGGCCGCTAAAAACGATCAAGCAATGGTGCTCCTAAGGTCGGGGAAGGCTCTGATTACCAACTTGTAATGCCCTCGATGCGGCTATAGCTCCCACGTGTCGAGGCATGACTTAGAGACATAACCGCATTAAAAGCAATGTCGCTAGTTAGGCAATCATCACAACATCCCATGTAATATAGATAATCAAAAGGGGAGATACATAGTTGGCTTACACTCGCCACGTCAATCAAGTACATAAATAGCATTACAACATTCAAACACTCATGGCCCGACTACGGCGCCAAAATAAAAGATAACCCAACATGCGACACGGTCCCGATCACCCCAACTGGGCACCACTACTGATCATTAGGGAAAGACACATAGTAACGGCGTGAGTCCTCGTCGAACTCCCACTTGAGCTCAAGCGCGTCATCTGGAATGGAATCATCAGGCCCTGCATCTGGTATGGAAGTAATCTGTGAGCCATAGGGACTCAGCAATCTCGCACCCTCGCGATCAAGACTATTTAAGCTTATGGGTAAGGCAATGTAAATATGTGGAGCAGCAGCAAGCGACTAGCATATATGGTGGCTATCCTGTTCGCAAAAGAGAGCGAGAAGAGGAGGCAAAGCGCGAGCGAGTAACTAAAGAACATCCTGCGGCAATCATTACTCCAACACCGTGTTCACTTCCCGGACTCCGCCGAGAAGAGACCATCACGATAACTCACACTGTTGATTCATTTTAAATAAATTAAGGTTCAAGTTATCTACAACCGGACATTAACAAATTCCCATCTGCCCATAACCGTGGGCACGGCTTTTGAAAGTTCAAATCCCTGCATGGGAGTCCCAACTTAGCCCATGACAAGCTCTCACGGTCAACGAAGGAATAGACCTTCTCCCGAGACCTCCCAGAGACGTTCCGATCAGACTCGGTCCTCGGTTCTCAAGACACTTCGACAGTTAAAACAAATCCAGCAACACCACCTAGATGTGCCGACAAATCCCGATAGGAGCTGCACATATCTCGTTCTCAGGGCACACCGGATGAGCAAGACGTCGGGTAGGCCAGCCCAGAGTTGCCCCTGGTAGCCCCGGACATCGCTCGGTTGGACCAACACTCAGAGGAGCACTGGCCCGGGGGGGCTAAAATAAGATGACCCTCGGGCTCCGGAAACCCAAGAAAAGAGGCTAGGTGGCAAATGGTAAAACCAAGGTTGGGCATTGCTGAAAGCTTTAATCAAGGCGAACTATCAAGGGGTCCCATCTATCTACGCAAACGCGCTGTACACGTACGCAATCGGGACATAACACCGTATGATGGAAAGTAGGGCGGCAAGAGGGAACGAAACACTAGGGCGAGAAGGCTAGGAGCCTCCAGCTCTCTGTGCCACGTATATAGATGCTTAAGATACAGGCAATATAATGATATCCCAACAAGTAATAATGTTCCAACAAGGAACGGTCTCCAATCTTCACCTGCAACTAGCAACGCTATAAGAGGGGCTGAGCAAAGCGGTAACATAGCCAATCAACGGTTTGCTAGGACATGGTGGGTTAGAGGTTTGACATGGCAATTTGGGAGGCATGATAAGCAAGTGGTAGGCATCGTAGCATAGGCATAGCAAAAGAGCGAGCATCTAGCAAAGCAAAGATAGTAGTGATTTTCGAGGGTATGATCATCTTGCCTGCAAAGTTGTCAGAGTTGACTGGATCCTCGAAAGCAAACTCAACGGGCTCCTCGTTAGCGAACTCGTCTCCCGGCTCTACCCAAACAAGACAAACAAGCAACAAGGACACAATCAACCACGTGCAAAGCTCAAACAATATGATGCAAACAGGGTATGCTATGCGGGATGCGATATGCGATGCATATGCAAGATTTGACAAGGAATGAATGAACCTGGCCTCAACTTGGAAATCCAAGTGTGCCACTGGAAAGGTGAGATTAAATCGCTTGAAAACGATATAGAACGCCGGAATCGGAGTTACGGTTTGGAAATGGCAAGCAATTCAAATATGACCACGTTCTGCGATTTACAGCAAGTAGCCATCTAAATGCAACAAGATGAACATGCTACAGCACCCAAACATGGCACAAAATACATGGCAGGGATCCATTCATGATGCTTAACAAAAGACTAGCACTGAGCTACGGCCAATTCATCCATTAACAGGTTCAAACAAGCATGGCAAAAATGCAAATGGTAAACAGATCTCAGACTTAGTGAAATTAACACTTGTCTGGAATTTCAGATCAGATCGCCTCTTCGGAGCAACAAAACAACATGCTACAGGACCTGAACATGACAAAGAAAGACATGGCATGGAGCTACTCAACAAGCTTAACAAAAGTCCCTTAGTGACCTTGAGCCAAAAGGGATCCAAAGGGATCGCAAAATACATTTGCAAGCATGTGAACATGGCAAAAATATAATCAGTTCTCAGACTTAGTGAAAACTGGAGCATGCTGAAACAGATATCGAGTAGGCATGTTTACGAGCTCGATGCACTCACTACAGAGCATGTCATGACAATATAAGCATACACCCATCAAGAATACACAAAATAAAAGCTAGGAATGGCAAGAACAATAACATAGCATGCACGGATCAACTACAACATCCTCGGCAAAATTGCTAACAAGTAGACAATCTGCCCAGATTCACGAAATGACAAAAGTACAGCTTGATTGACTCAAGCTAGGGTGATCCATAATTTCAAACAAAGACACGGATGGATAGAGCACTACAAGATTAACAAAACATCCTTACTGATCATCCTCAAAAGAGGCACGGATCACTAAGAAACAACATGAACATATGGCCATTTGAGATAAACAGTCCAAGGACTTAGTGGAAATGCTATGTCCCTGAAATCAGCATTACCGGATGCCTCACTTTGCAAGCTTGTGCTAGTAACCACACACATCACAAAAATACATGGGTTGCACCTCTGGATAGATGGCAAAACAAATAACAAAACACATGTAGAGATCATGGGCATAACATGCACAGAATAATCATGGCAAAAATGACAAATATCTAATTGAGGCAGCAGATGTGACAATTATCTCAAATAGCATTCTTCTAACAGCATTTTGGGCATCATCATGAACTCAAATGAAAATGATGCAATGAGATGAAATGATGTGCTCTCTGAGACGAACATTTTGATATGCTATATGCCCAAAACGGAGCTACGGATGCAAAGTTACGATGCGATGAACATGAGCAAATTATTAGGTTTCGGGGCAAAAGTCAACTGAGCAATTTCTAGATCTGGATCCGGTTCGGCGCGCTTCCCGAGGTTCGTCCTCACCGGAGATGGAGTCTATCACCAGAGTCGTACTTGCCGGCAACGACGCGGAGGACGGCGGGGGGCGGCGGAGGCGGAGATGGCCGGAGCTGGCCTTGGGGTGGCGGGCGACGACGCGGCGGCCCGGATCCGCCGGAGGAGGCGAGGGCGGCGCCCTGGCGCGGCGGCGGGCGAACGCCGGCGGGGAGGCGGCGGATGGCGGCGGGTGAGGGAGCCGGGCGCCAGGCGGAGTGTATCGGGTGGGGCCCGGTCGGGCGGCGGTGAGGGCCGGTGCTGGACCTGCGGGCCCGTGTCGGTGGCCGCGGCGAAGTGGTCTCCGCAGGGACACGTGGCGGCGGCTGATTGGTTGGCGGCGGCGGGCGGACGCGTCCGGCTTCGCCCGGACGTGTCCGGTGGCGGCGGAGACGAAATTTTTTTAGGGTTTGAAGGAGGGGATCCGGGATTTGGAGGAGGGGGTCTATATATAGAGGTAGAGGGAGCTAGGAGTGTCCAAATGAGGTGCGGTTTTCGGCCACACGATCGAGATCGAACGCTCTAGATGATGGAGAGGGTTTTGGTGGGTTTTGGGCCAAATTGGAGGGGTGTTGGGCTGCAACATACACGAGGCCTTTTCGGTCCCTCGGTTAACCGTTGGAGCATCAAACGAAGTCCAAATGGTACGAAACTTGACAGACGGTCTACCGGTAGTAAACCAAGGCCGCTTGGCAAGTCTTGGTCCAATCCAGAAATGTTTAGTCCCCACACACGAAAGAAAGGTAGAAATGACCACCGGAGGAGAACGAAGTGCCGGAATGCAAAACGGACAACGGGGAAAATGCTCGAATGCATGAGATGAACACGTATGCAAATGCAATGCACATGATGACATGATATGAGATGCATGACAACGACAACAACACACGGAGACAAAAACCCGAACCCGAGAAAATAAAAGAACTTAAGGCCGGAAACGGCAAGAGTTGGAGTACATATTGGGGAAAATCATATCCGGGGTGTTACCTATGTACCTCCAATTTGATGAACTTCATCTTGTGGTCTAGACTCAACAACACCAGCTATTCGATCAAGCAGGGGGGCTCCTAAGGTCGGGGAAGGCTCTGATTACCAACTTGTAACGCCCTCGATGCGGCTATATCTCCTACATGTCGAAGCACGACTTAGAGTCATAACCGCATTGAAAGCAATGTCGCAAGTAAGGTAATCTTCACAACAACCCATGTAAATAGATAATAGGGGAAAACGTACATAGTTGGCTTACACTCGCCACGTCACACAAAGTACATAAATAACATTAAAATCATCCAATGCACTCATGGTCCGACTACGGCAGCAAAATAAAAGATCAACCCCAACATGCGACACGGTCCCGATCGCCCCAACTGGGCACCACTACTGATCATCAGGGAAAGACACATAGTAACGGCGTGAGTCTTCGTCGAACTCCCACTTGAGCTCAAGCGCATCATCTGGAAGGGAGTCATCGGGCCTTGCATCTGGTTTGGAAGTAATCTGTGAGTCACGGGGACTCAGCAATCTCGCACCCTCGCGATCAAGACTATTTAAGCTTATAGGTAAGGCGAGGTAATATGTGGAGCTGCAGCAAGCGACTAGCATATATGGGTGCTAACCTGTTCGCAAAAGAGAGTGAGAAGAGAAGGCAAAGCACGAACGAAGAACTATAGAATCAACCTACGCAAACATTACTCCAACACCGTGTTCACTTCCCGGACTCCGCCGAGAAGAGACCATCACGGTTACACACGCAGTTGATTCATTTTAATTAAGTTAAGGTTCATGTTATCTACAACCGGACATTATCAAATTCCCATCTGCCCATAACCGCGGGCACGGCTTTCAAAAGTTCAAATCCCTGCAGGGAGTCCCAACTTAGCCCATCACAAGCTCTCACGGTCCACGAAGGATAAATCTTCTCCCGAGACATTCCGATCAGACTCGGTATCCCGGTTCTACAAGACAACTTCGACAAGGGTAAAACTAAACCAGAAACACCACCCAGATGTGCCGACAAATCCCGATAGGAGCTGCACATATCTCGTTCTCAGGGCACACCGGATGAGCAAGACGTCGGGTAGGCCAGCCCAGAGTTGCCCCTGGTAGCCCCGGACATCGCTCAGTTGGACCAACTCTTAGAGAAGCACTGGCTCGGGGGGTTAAAATAAAGATGACCCTTGAGTCCGCGAAACCCAAGGGAAAAAGGCTAGGTGGCAAATGGTAAAACCAATGTTGGGCATTGCTGGAAGAGTTTTATTCAAGGCGAACTGTCAAGGGGTTCCCATTATCACCCAACCGCGTAAGTAACGCAAAATCCGGGAACATAACACCGATATGATGGAAACTAGGGCGGCAAGAGTGGAACAAAACACCAGGCATAAGGCCGAGCCTTCCACCCTTTAACAAGTATATAGATGCATTAATTAAATAAGAGATATTGTGATATTCCAACAAGTAAACATATTCCAACAAGGAACAACATCTCCATGTTCCAACAAGGAACAAACTTCAATCTTCACCTGCAACTAACAACGCTATAAGAGGGACTGAGCAAAGCGGTAACATAGCCAAACAACGGTTTGCTAGGACAAGGTGGGTTAGAGGCTTGATTCAACAATATGGGTGGCATGATAAGCAAGTGGTAGGTATCGGAGCATAGGCATAGCAAAAGAGCGAGCAACTAAGGAAGCAAAGATAGAAGTGATTTTGAGGGTATGGTCATCTTGCCTGAAATCCCGCAAGGAAGAAGAACGAGTCCATGAAGAAGACAAACAGACGTAGTTGAACGGGTCCTCACAAACGCGACGTTATCGGAACCAACCCAAAGAAGCAACACCGGAAAAGAAGCATAAAACATAGTAAACAACCCACATGAACATGGCATGATGCATGTCCGGTTTAATGAAGCATGGCATGGCAAAATGCACAAGCAATTCTACAAATTAAGTGGAGCTCAATATGCAACTCGTTGCATATTGACGGAACACCACATGACTTATTTAGTTCGATCTCGTTTATGAACTCAACAATATTAAATGTTGTTAAACATGGCAAGAGGGTGAAGCAAATGAAAACTACCTATCTAGGCAAGTTTAAATGAGGCCGGAACGACAAACAACAAGTCCGGAAACTCCTCATGTGCATGTTTTAAGGTTTGGTACTGTTCTGACCTAAAACATATTTTAGAGTTGTTAAACATGCAAAGTAAGGCCACCATGTTAAAATAGGCATTTTTCCACCCCATTTACATATAAAGTTTATTAAATTCGGAGTTACGGTTATTTAGTTATGAATTAAAGCATTTTAACATGGCATAGGAGCAAATTTAATCAAACACCATTTTAAATATTTTAAACATGATTGAAAATTGGATATAATTAACCTACACATAATTCTAAACATTTTCCATATATAATACATTTTAATAAGATGCACGGTTGATGAGTTTTTATATGCATGAAGTGCAAGGGTTAAACTGCAAAACTGTAAAACCCTGGTGAATAGACAAATCACAGAACCAAGAAAAAAACATCCACTGGGCCGAATCTGAGACAGACCCGACAGTGCACAGGGGCTAGAAGGGTTGTAACGCCCTCGATGCGGCTATAGCTCCCACGTGTCGAGGCACGACTTAGAGACATAACCGCATTGAAAGCAATGTCGCAACTTAGGCAATCATCACAACATCCCATGTAATATAGATAATCAAAAGGGGAGATACATAGTTAGCTTACACTCGCCACATCAATCAAGTACATAAATAGCATTACAACATTCAAACACTCATGGCCCGACTACGGCACCAAAATAAAAGATAACCCAACATGTGACACGGTCCCGATCACCCCAACTGGGCACCACTACTGATCATCAGGGAAAGACACGTAGTAACGGCATGAGTCCTCGTCGAACTCCCACTTGAGCTCAAGCGCGTCATCTGGAACGGAATCATCAGGCCCTGCATCTGGTTTGGAAGTAATCTGTGAGCCATAGGGACTCAGCAATCTCGCACCCTCGCGATCAAGACTATTTAAGCTTATGGGTAAGGCAAGGTAAATATGTGGAGCAGCAACAAGCGACTAGCATATATGGTGGCTATCCTGTTCGCAAAAGAGAGCGAGAAGAGGAGGCAAAGCGCGAGCGAGTAACTAAAGAACATCCTGCGGCAAGCATTACTCCAACACCGTGTTCATTTCCCGGACTCCGCCGAGAAGAGACCATCACGATAACTCACACTGTTGATTCATTTTAAATAAATTAAGGTTCAAGTTATCTACAACCGGACATTAACAAATTCCCATCTGCCCATAACCGCGGGCACGGCTTTCGAAAGTTCAAATCCCTGCAGGGGAGTCCCAACTTAGCCCATGAAAAGCTCTCATGGTCAACGAAGGAATAGACCCTTCTCCCGAGACATTCCGATCAGACTCGGTATCCTGGTTCTACAAGACACTTCGAAAAGTTAAAACAAATCCAGAAACACCACCCATATGTGCCGACAAATCCCGATAGGAGCTGCACATATCTCGTTCTCAGGGCACACCGGATGAGCAAGACGTCGGGTAGGCCAGCCCAGAGTTGCCCCTGGTAGCCCCGGACATCGCTTGGTTGGACCAACACTTAGAGGAGCACTGGCCAGGGGGGGCTAAAATAAGATGACCCTCGGGCTCCGGAAACCCAAGGAAAAGAGGCTAGGTGGAAATGGTAAAACCAAGGTTGGGCATTGCTGGAAAAGCTTTAATCAAGGCGAACTATCAAGGGGTTCCCATTATCACCCAACCGCGTAAGGAACGCAAAATCCGGGAACATAACACCGATATGACGGAAACTAGGGCGGCAAGAGTGGAACAAAACACTAGGCGAGAGGCCGAGCCTTCCACCCTTTACCAAGTATATAGATGCATTAATATAACAAGGCAATATAATGATATCCCAACAAGGAAAAAAAATGTTCCAACAAGGAACAGTCTCCAATCTTCACCTGCAACTAGCAACGCTATAAGAGGGGCTGAGCAAAGCGGTAACATAGCCAATCACAGGTTTGCTAGGACATGGTGGGTTAGAGGTTTGACATGGCAATTTAGGAGGCATGATAAGCAAGTGGTAGGCATCGTAGCATAGGCATAGCAAAAGAGCGAGCATCTAGCAAGGCAAAGATAGTAGTGATTTCGAGGGTATGATCATCTTGCCTGCAAAGTTGTCAGAGTTGACTGGATCCTCGAAAGCAAACTCAACGGGCTCCTCGTTAGCGAACTCTCATCTCCCGGCTCTACCCAAACAAGAAAAACAAGCAAACGGATCACAATCAACCACGTGCAAACTCAAACAACAAGATGCAAATATTGGTATGCTATGCGGGATGCAATATGCGATGCATATGCAAGATTTGACAAGGAATGCATGAACCTGGCCTCAACTTGGAAAACCAAGTGTGCCTCTGGAAAGATGAGATGAAATCGCTTGAAAACGATATAAAGAACGCCGGAATCGGAGTTACGGTTTGGAAATGGCAACCAATTCAAATATGACCACGTTCTGCGATTTACAGCAAGTAGCCACCTAAATGCTACAAGATGAACATGCTACAGCACCTAAACAAGACAACAAAATACATGGCAGGGATACATACATGATTCTTAACAAACTTCTAGCACTGAGCTACGGCCAATTCATCCATTAACAGGTTCAAACAAGCATGGCAAAAATGCATTTGGTAAACAGATCTCAGACTTAGTGAAATTAACACTTCTCTGGAATTTCAGATCAGATAGCACTCTTTGGAGCATGAAAACAATATGCTACAGGACCTGAAGATGGCAAAGTCAAGAATGGCATGGAGCTACTCAAAGATCTTAACAAAAGTCCCTTAGTGACCTTGAGCCAAAAGGGATCGCAAAATACATTTGCAAGCATGTGAACATGGCAAAAATATAATCAGTTCTCAGACTTAGTGAAAACTGGAGCATGCTGAAACAGATATCGAGTAGGCATGTTTACGAGCCCGATGCACTCACTACAGAGCATGTCATGACAATATAAGCATACACCCATCAAGAATACACAAAATAAAAGCTAGGAATGGTAAGAACAATAACATAGCATGCACGGATCAACTACAACATCCTCGGCAAAATTGCTAACAAGTAGACAATCTGCCCAGATTCACGAAATGACAAAAGTACAGCTCGATTGACTCAAGCTAGCGTGATCCATAATTGCAAACAAAGACATGGATGGATAGAGCACTACAAGATTAACAAAACATCCTTACTGATCATCCTCAAAAGAGGCACGGATCACTAGGAAACAACATGAACATATGGCCATATGAGATAAATAGTCCAAGGACTTAGTGGAAATGTTAAGTCCCTGAAATCAGCATTACCGGATGCCTCACTTTGCAAGCTTGTGCTAGTCACCACAGACACCACAAAAATACATGGGTTGCACCTCTGGATAGATGGCAAAACATATAACAAAACATATAGCATTTTCTAACAGCATTTCGGGCATCAAGATGAACTCAAATGAAAACGGTTCAGTGAGATGAAATGATGTGCTCTCTGAGACGAACATTTTGATATGCTATATGCCCAAAACGGGGCTACGGATGCAAAGTTACGATGCGATGAATAGGAGCAAATTATTAGGGTTTCGGGGCAAAAGTCAACCGAGCAATTTCTAGATCTGGATCCAGTTAGGCGCGCTTCCCGAGGTTCGTCCTTGCCGGAGATGGAGTCTACCGCCGGAGTCATACTTTCCGGCGACGATGCGGGGGGCTGCAGAGGCGGAGAAGGCCGGAGCTGGCCTTGGGGCGGCGGGCGAGGACGCGGCGGCCCGGATCTGCCGGAGGAGGCGAGGGCGGCGCCCTGGCGCGGCGACGGGCGAACGTCGGCGGGGAGGCGGCGGATGGCGGCGGGCGAGGGAGCCGGGCGACGGGCGGAGTGGATCGGGCGGGGCCCGGTCGGGCGGCGGTGAGGGCCGGCGCTGGGCCTGCGGGCCCGCGTCGGTGGCCGCGGCGAAGTGGTCTCCGCAGGGACACGTGGCGGCGGCTGATTGGTTGGCGGCGGCGGGCGGACGCGTCCGGCTCCGCCCGCACGTGTCCGGTGGCGGTGGAGACGAAATTTTTTTAGGGTTTGAAGGAGGGGATCTGGGATTTGGAGGAGGGAGTCTATATATAGAGGTAGAGGGAGCTAAGAGTGTCCAAATGAGGTGCGGTTTTCGGCCACGCGATCGTGATCGAACGCTCTAGATGATGGAGAGGGTTTTGGTGGGTTTTGGGCCAAATTGGAGGGGTGTTGGGCTGCAACACACACGAGGCCTTTTCGGTCCCTCGGTTAACCGTTGGAGCATCAAACGAAGTCCAAATGGCACGAAACTTGACAGGCGGGCTACTGGTAGTAAACCAAGGCCGGTTGGCAAGTCCCGGTCCAATCCGGAAATGTTTAGTCCCCACACACGAAAGAAAGGTAGAAATGACCACCGGAGGAGAACGAAGCGCCGGAATGCAAAACGGACAACGGGGAAAATGCTCGAATGCATGAGATGAACACGTATGCAAATGCAATGCACATGATGACATGATATGAGATGCATGACAACGACAACAACACACGGAGACAAAAACCCGAACCCGAGAAAATAAAATAACTTAAGGCCGGAAACAGCAAGAGTTGGAGTACATATTGGGGAAAATCATATCCGGGGTGTTACCTATGTACCTCCAATTTGATGAACTTCATCTTGTGGTCTAGACTCAACAGCGCCAGCTATTCGATCAAGCAGGGGGGCTCCTAAGGTCGGGGAAGGCTCTGATTACCAACTTGTAACGCCCTCGATGCGGCTATATCTCCTACGTGTCGAAGCCCGACTTAGAGTGATAACCGCATTGAAAGCAATGTCGCAAGTAAGGTAATCTTCACAACAACCCATGTAAATAGATAATAGGGGAAAAGGTACATAGTTGGCTTACACTCGCCACGTCACACAAGGTACATAAATAACATTACAATCATCCAATACACTCATGGTCGGACTACGGCACCAAAATTAAAGATCAACCCCAACATGCGACACGGTCCCGATCGCCCCAACTGGGCACCACTACTGATCATCAGGGAAAGACACATAGTAACGGCGTGAGTCTTCGTCGAACTCCCACTTGAGCTCAAGCGCATCATCTGGAACGGAGTCATCGGGCCCTGCATCTGGTTTGGAAGTAATCTGTGAGTCACGGGGACTCACAGATCTCGCAACCTCGCGATCAAGACTATTTAAGCTTATAGGTAAGGCAAGGTAATATGTGGAGCTGCAGCAAGAGACTAGCATATATGGTGGCTAACCTGTTCGCAAAAGAGAGCGAGAAGAGAAGGCAAAGCACGAATGAAGAACTATAGAATCAACCTACGCAAACATTACTCCAACACCGTGTTCACTTCCCGGACTCCGCCGAGAAGAGACCATCACGGTTACACACGCAGTTGATTCATTTTAATTAAGTTAAGGTTCATGTTATCTACAACCGGACATTATCAAATTCCCATCTGCCCATAACCGCGGGCACGGCTTTCAAAAGTTCAAATCCCTGCAGGGGAGTCCCAACTTAGCCCATCACAAGCTCTCACGGTCAACGAAGGATAAATCTTCTCCCGAGACATTCCGATCAGACTCAGTATCGCGGTTCTACAAGACAACTTCGACAAGGGTAAAACTAAACCAGCAACACCACCCAGATGTGCCAACAAATCCCGATAGGAGCTGCACATATCTTGTTCTCAGGGCACACCGGATGAGCAAGACGTCGGGTAAGCCAGCCCAGAGTTGCCCCTGGTAGCCCCGGACATCGCTCAGTTGGACCAACACTTAGAGAAGCACTGTCCCGGGGGGTTAAAATAAAGATGACCCTTGAGTCCGCGAAACCCAAGGGAAAAAGGCTAGGTGGCAAATGGTAAAACCAATGTTGGGCATTGCTTGAAGAGTTTTATTCAAGGCGAACTGTCAAGGGGTTCCCATTATCACCCAACCGCGTAAGGAACGCAAAATCTGGGAACATAACACCGATATGATGGAAACTAGGGCGGCAAGAGTGGAACAAAACACCAGGCATAAGGCCGAGCCTTCCACCCTTTACCAAGTATATAGATGCATTAATTAAATAAGAGATATTGTGATATTCCAACAAGTGAACACATTCCAACAAGGAACAACATCTCCATGTTCTAACAAGGAACAAAGTTCAATCTTCACCTGCAACTAACAACGCTATAAGAGGGGCTGAGTGTCGGAGTAAATAGCCATGGGTAGCCTAGCCGGCTCCCCCTGGCCCTTCTGAAAAAGTTGCGAGCCCGCCCGGCTCTCAAGAATCAAAGACGTGGGGCCGCCTTCCCCTAGCTGGCTGCAACCCAGGCCGGCTTTCGGAAGGCGGTCCGACTTTGGCCCTTATGAGAAGGCTGACTCCAAGAAGCCGGCCATGAGAAGGCCGACTCCAAGAAGCCGGCTCCCCATAAAGCGGTCAAGACCGTACCCACAAAGTTTGCACCCACCTAACGGTGGTGCGACGGGGCATGGCTACAGTAAAGCCTGCCACCCCCAAATCCCGGAGCACGCCTGGCACAGTGCGCCGTACGGGGTAGGCGTGACCCGTCCGGCGCAGCACTGTTGCCATGTTGACTCTGACATCACCCACGACGGGCCGCCAGCGTGGCCCACCGACGGTGGGCCCCCTTTGAGCAGAGAGACGCCCGAAGGCGGCCACACCCCCACCAGTCGGCCCAAGACAGAGCCGGCTCCCCGCGGCCGGCTTGCCGCTTTCCTCGAAGAGGACGCCCCATTAAGGAGACAAGACGCGGTAAGGCTACAGCGATCGCCTGACAGGCGGTGGCACTGTAGCCGCGCTTACCATGATGAAGCTCACGTCAACAAGATGGAGCCACAGTAACCAGCCGCCGACCAGGCCCTGGACAGTGGGGCCTGCCTGTCGACCAAGGGGCCCGCAGCCGGCGGGACCCACCAGCCGGCGGGCCCCAGTAGCCGGCGCAGAAGCTGGCGAGCGTAGTCACAGACGGCTGGGCCCCGCGCCCAGTCGGATTACCATTGTACCCCCGAGGGGTAGGCCTATATAAACCCCCCCGAGCACCCATGCAAAGGGTTCGACCCCCCGCTAGTTCGAGACACCACACAGGGAGTAGAAGCAGGCTAGCCGTGCCCTTCTTCCTCCTCCCCCCAAACAGCTCAAGGAGCGTTGTGTAGCTACTTGATTCATCTAGTGAGCATGCGGAGCCCCGCAGAGCAGCAGTAGGGGTGTTATCTCCACGGAGAGCCCCGAAGCTGGGTAAGATCCGCCGGCGTGCATGTCTTCGCCTTATCCCGCTACCAGGCACCGGCGATGTCTTACTGGTCCCCACAATGATAAGCCACCCATTGGCATATGTCGCACCTACCACCCGACATTTGGTGCCCACCGTGGGGCCAGGTGCACCATCGTCCGGAGACCTGTTCTGGACGGGAACCTTCTTCCTCCCCCGCGAGCGTAGCCAGCCCGGCACGCCCGATGGCGCTTGCCACGACGCGCTGCAAGGCGTCACCAGCGTCTGCGCGGCGAGCAGCCTCGCCGATCTCCCTGACGAGACCTTCATCTCCGACGAGCTCGCCAACCTTCTCGGCCAGCTCCATGTCTCCAGCGAGCCCGCTGCGGACCTGGAGTCGGTTGGCTCCACCGACCCGATGCCTGTCGACTCCGACACGGCCTCCTACAACACCTTCCCCACCAACGTCGCGATCTACAACGACCCGCTTCCTCGAGCCGACGGCTGCGATGTTGTCACCGCCGAAGTGATGGTTGTCGGCCACGGCGGCCTGGCCGACGAGAGCGCCCACGACGCCTCGCGCGCGGCGGCCCACGACTTGTCCGCTCCCCTCCTGGCTGATGCCAACGACGAAGCACTGGAGGCACGCCGCCTCGCCCTCCTCGCAGAGGGCCGGAGGCTGGCCTCCGTAAGACGCCTCACTGAGGCCTACCAGCGCGAAGCTGACCGCGCCGCCTTCGGCACGCCGGCCCCGGGTGGGCCAAGCCGGGCCGGCCTTGTCAAGCAACGCGGCACCGTCATCGCCGACACGCTGGGAGTCGACCGCCCGGTCTATGCCACGCCGCTCGAGAACTTACGTGCCGCCCAGGCGGCCGCAGACGAGTTGGACGGCTTGGAGGCCGAAGACCTCCCCCAATGACCCGGCGCATCCAGCAGTTGATTGACGCAGCCGCGCAACGACACGAAGCCGACGCCCGCGCGGAAATCCCTCCCCCGCGCCGAGAGCACGGCGTGACGTCCCGGACACCGACTACGAGCAATACCCGCGCGCGACGCGGGAAGGAGCCGGCTGCCAGCCGCAGCCGGACTCGGATCTCCATCGAGCGAGATGCGGACTGTCATCCCCGAGCCATGGAATGGCGGGGCGACCCGCCTCCGCCTCCGCCCCGTGGAGAGAGATATCCCGCCTCGCCGCCAGTGGCGCACCCGACTCTCAGCGGCCGGCTGGGCCGCCGCGAAGGAATCGGCGAGAACGACGCCCGCCATCGGATCGACCGCCTGGCGCGATCCCTGGAGTTGGAAGAAGAAGACGATGTCGGCCCGCCTTTTTTAGGCCCCCGCATCCGCGACGAGCCCTTTCCCAAAGGGTTCTCGCTCCCAAGAGACACGCCCAAGTACAACGGCTCCGTGAAGCCGGAAGATTGGTTGATCAACTACTCCACGGCGGTTAGCATAGCCAACGACAACCGGCGCGTTGCCGTGAAGTACGTGCCCCTCATGCTGCAAGGCACGGCGCGGACCTGGCTCAACAGCCTCAAGCCGCGTAGCATCAACAGCTGGCTAGACTTCACAGAAGCCTTCATCCGCAACTTCACCAGCACCTACAAGCGGGCTCCCAAGCCCAGACAGCTCTCGTTGTGCGTACAAGGCCCTGCCGAGTCCACTCGCGATTACCTCACGCGTTGGGCCGAGCTCCGCAACTCCTGCGAAGGGGTGCATGAGGTGCAAGCCATAGAATACTTCACAGCCGGATGCCGAGAAGGCACCCTCCTCAAGCACAAGCTCCTCTGCGACGAGCCGGCTACCCTCGACGAGCTTCTGGACATAGCGGACAAGTACGCCACCGCCGACTCCTCGATGAAGACCGAGCTTTGGGTAGACGCGTCCGGAAAGGTACTCAACCCGGCGCCCAAGCCGCCGGCTGGGGATTCCGGCTGACACCCCAACTCGAACGACCACAAGCGCAAGGGCCCCGCGCCGCCTCCCGTCAGTCGGCAGGTGGCCACAGTCGAAGATGAGCCGCCTGAAGAACGACCGGCGCCCAAGAAGCCCAAGGGCGGCAGGCCGGCTTGGCAACCCGCCTTCTCCTACGAACAAACCCTCAACGCCCCATGCAAGTTCCACAGCGGCACGAAGCCGTCCAACCACACGACCCGGAAGTGCAATTGGCTCACCCGAATCTCTAAGGGCGAGGGGCTCTTGCCGCCTCCGCCTGCCGGCCCGCCGCCTCCGGCCCCGCCGCCTCCGGTCGCTCGGCCCGCAGTCGGAGCCGTGCATGACGAGTTCCCTGATGAGCAAGCAACCTACATCGTCTTTACAAGCCAGCCCGAAGACTGGCGCAGCAAACGCCGAGAGCGCCAGGAAGTTGGCGTGGTCGCTGCCAACCTCGCTGGACACATGCATTGGTCGGAAAAGCCCATCAGCTGGAGCCGGGCCGACCATCCGGAGGTGATGCCGTCTCCCGGCTCTTATGCTTTGGTCCTGGAAGCCACCCTTGCAACGGACAGACGCGCCGCCCGCTTCTCCCGTGTGTTGATAGACGGCGGGAGCAGCATCAACATCCTGTATCGTGACACCCTGGTGAAGCTAAACGTCAAGACAAAGCAGCTCATGCCAACTCGGACAGTTTTCCACGGCCATCCCTTATATATGAATGAAAAGTATCATGCTTATGACCTTGTCATATCATTTACTTATTCCGTCCGGCACCGAGTTCGACTAGTCGGCTCGGGGACTGGCCGACTGGAGTTATGTTAGAAGTCCTACCCGCAGTCAGACAAGTAGTGTGCCGGCTCTCAAGCCTTCTCTTGCCAAAGTCGCAGTCCGAAGAGCCGGCTGTCCGGCTGGCAAGAGTTAAAGGCAGGAACGGGCGCCCACACGAAAAACGGCTAGGGACTAATGGACTAATATAACAAAAGCTGGTTTTTCTTACACCGCCGACTGGCTACCAGAGTAGCCGGCCGGCCGGTTTCCATTCACTTCACTTCAATCCAAGAAAGCTCAAGTACTTGCCTCCCCAAAGAGGGAAGGCGGCAAAGGAAAAAGCCTAAGGATAAAAAGCATACGCGAATGGAAACCAAACATGCACATGATAATATTTACATAAAAAGACCTCTGAGAGGCCAGCATTCAACATAGTTTGGATACACCCCCAGTGGGTGGAATTGCGAAAACTTAACAAAGATTGTTCAAAGACAACAAAGAAGGAAAGATAAAGACGGCAGGTTAAGCTGGCGGAGCGGCCGACGAGCCAGACTGGTTGGCGGAGACGGTCGTGCCGGCTGAAGGAGCGGCCGGCTAACAAACTTCGGCTTGGTCGCCGCCTCCCGCAGAGGGCGCGCTTCCACGCGCCTCGTTGCTGGAGGCACGGTCGGCCTGAGGTCGGCTGGTTGTTCCACCAGCCGGCTCGACGTCTTCGCCGTCCTCGTCTTCGTCTTCTTCGCCGTCGTCGCTAGAGGCAATCTCCTCTGCCGAGCCCTCGCCCACCGCCGGGTTCAGCCCGAACCACTCCTCCGGCTGAGCAACACCGTCATCATCGATTTCGGGTGCGAAAACGCTGATGTCGGTGCACTCAGCGATCGTCGAAGCTCGCTGGGCGATAGCCGGCCTCACCTCCTCCAGCTCCGCGTCGGCCTCCATCCGCCAAGTGCGCAGCTGGTCCAGGCTCAGCCCTGGGTACCAAGCCCGAACGAATTCCAACGCCCGCCCGGCTCCGAGGCGGGCCGCTGACGCTTTCCAATCCTCGAAGCGACCAACTGCGACTTCCAGCCAGTCGGCAGTTCGGCTTGGGGTGCGGGGATCGTCTCGCCGGGCCAGAGGGCGGCCAACACTTGCGCCCCGGCACGTTGGAGCCGGCGAAGCATCCGATGAGCCGGCTGCAACCGTGCCTGGACAGCCAGGAGCTGCTCCTCAAGGGTCCGGTTTGCATCCGGCGCAATGTCGGCCCCCGCTTGACGGCGCGCCTCGCGATGGGCCTCAATGCTTTGGGCAGCAAAGGCGGAGTAGCCCGGGAAGTAATCTGCAAGAAACAACAAGCAACAGCTCAAGATAAGTCAAAAAACCCAGGTGGCAAGGGGCAGGAGAAGGGCTAAGAAGACAGCTTACCGTCGATCAAGTCCTCGATCCGGCCAAAGCCTTCGTCCAGGGCTCGCCGGGTCTCAGACCAGCTTGCCGCCTCCATCTCATACTCCGCCAGCAAGGCAGCTTCACTTTCCTTCGCCGCCTGCAGGGCCGCTTTGTGGCTCTCCTCTTGGTCGGCCAGCTTCTTTGGCTAGGTGATCCCGTTCCTGGACCAAGGCGGCGCACTCGGCCTCCTTGGTGTGGAGGGCGGCCTTCGCTTCGCCAAGCTCCTTCCTCAAGTCGGCGTTGGCCCCTGAAGACAAAGACAAAGAAAAACCAATAAGAAAAGAGTCGTCAAGAAAGATCCGACCCGACTGCGCAGCAGTCGGCCCGAATCTCGGGGACTCCACCCAGTGGGTGCGCTGACGCGCCCCCACAGGAGACAGACAAAATCGAGTACTTACTTCGGCTGTCGGCCAGGTCGTCGGTCCGCCGGCTCAACCCCCGAGCCTGGGAGTCGAAGGCGGCAGCACGAAGATTGTGGTATTCCTGAAAGTTTAGAAAGAAAGCAAAGTAAGGTGGCCGTCGAGAAAGATCCGACCCGACTGCGCAGCAGTCGGCCCGAATCTCGGGGACTACACCCAGTGGGTGCGCTGACGCGCCCCCACGGAAGAAATTAAGAAAGCGAAGCAGCCAAGAACGAAGGACTCACCTGGATACTGGCTCGCGTTGACAAGAAATCTTGGTTGAGCTGTTGCAGCAGGGCGGCCTGAGCTTGTAGCCGGCCCCGGACCCCTTGAGCCGCCGCATCCAGCTCGCCAGTCCCCCCACTGGGAGTCCACTCGGACATGGCGGTGCTGGCCGCCTCCAGATCTTCCGCCGACTGGCCTGCGCCCGCGGCTCGGTGCAACTCCGGCGGAGCGGCACCTCCCCCTGCGCGTCGGCCCGTCGCTGGCTGCACCTCGAGGCCGGCTCTGTTCTCCGGCTCACCTCCGGCCGGCTCCTCTGGCGCCGCTGACGATTGACCGCCTTGGCCCGCTCCGGTTAGCGCTGCTGGCGGCGCTCTCCCCGCCAAGGCCACGGGGTCCTCCCCCCTCTCCAACAATGGCGGGTCTTGGACGATCTCCTCCACCAATGGCAACGGGGTGCCGGGGGCTACGGCTCGGAGAGGAATGGCGAGCAGTGGAGGCTGGTCGCGCGAGCTTTCCGCCTCCGTCTCCGCGGTAGCCGCCTCCGTCTGGGCCTTGGCCGCCGCTTCGGCCCGCTCCCTCACCGCCTGGGCGGCCGCCTTCTCCGCCGCCTCGCGCTCCTCCAGCGCTTCACGGGCGTTCCGCTCTGTGGCCTCCTTGAGATCGGCGTGGGGGTCCACGCGGCGGGAGCTCGAAGACCCTCCAGCCGGCCCCACGACGGAGCCACCCGGGCCCCGCTCAAGGGAAAGAGGCGCCCTGTCCAGCAAGCGAGGAAAAGTTAAGAAGAATATTCAAAGAGAAAGAGAATTATGACAAGAATGCGGCAAGGCTATGAAGACTTACGCCGAGACCGCCTGGGGCTGCTTCACCGCCTTGCGGAAGCGGGCCGCCTTCGCGACCGCCTCGTCTCGCTTTGTTGCAGCGGTGGAGGGCTTGGACTTCTTCGGCCGACTGCCGAAGAGGCCCAGAGCGGCCCGGCGCTTCTGCGCGCCGCCGGCAGCCGGCGCGACAGACGAGCCCGGGCCCTGTTGGTCGGCCGTCGGCTGGCGACGCGGGGCGACTTCGGCTTCGAAATCGTCCGGCCAGTCCTCGAAGCTCGCGGTGAACCTTGAGCCTCCGGGCTCGGCGCTGTCCCCCACGACGGCGTCTTCCATGGCGGCCGCCCCCAAGTCCGGGTCGTCAACGTCATCCACCGTGCGGTCGGGGGCATACTGGCATTCGATCCCCGCCACCCCGGCCGGTGGCGCAAGAAGAGGGTTCTGCTCAAAAGAACCGACTGGTCAGAAGCTGGTCGTCATGAAGCCGGCCGACGACAAAAAGAAGATAGAGAGAGAAACTTACCACGGGCGGAGGATTGGCGCGAGAATACGGCGCCTTGCCGTATTGCCAGTCCCCGGCGAGCTTGCAGTTGGCGATGTAATTAACCATGAGCACCACCTCCGCGTGGGGCATTTCCCATGTGCTCAGCCGGCTTGGGTCGAAGCGGCCGCTCATCTGACACATCATATGGGGCCGGCTTTGGAGAGGGAGAATCCGGCGCTCCACGAAGGCGGCCACCAAGTCGGCCCCGCACAGGCCTTCCGACTGAATCATCACTCGAAGCCGGGAGATGGCGGCGTTCCCGGCCGGAGACGATGACCGGGACCGGAAGCTCCACGAGGGCTGCCTCCCAGCCGGCGGGCCGGCTACGTAAGCCGGCAGGTTGATGTAGTCTCCTTGCTCGGCGATGTTCTTCACATAGAAATAAGATCTCTGCCAGACCTTCACCGACTGGATCAGGGGGATGGGCGGGAACGGGTTGTTCTCGCTCGCCCTCCTCATGGCGATGAAGGCTCCGCAGGGGGCGGGCACGCCAGCGACGACTGTGCCGAGCTTGCTCTAGAAGAACTCTCCCCAGAGCTCCAGCGTGGGGAGCAGCCCCAAGAAGCCTTGGCAGAGGGAGACGAAGGCCGACAGCAACATCACCGCATTGGGCGTAAGGTGATGCGGCTGGAGGTTGTAGAAGTCGAGGAAAGAGCGCAGAAACCCGCTCGCCGGAAGGCCGAACCCGCGCAGGCAGTGCGAGCGGAAGACGACCCGCTCGCCCTCCTCCGGCGCCGGCGAGATCTCCTTCGCGGGCGCCAGGCGGACCTGTACGCGGTCAGCGCCGGGCAGGCGCCGGGTCTGGCGAAGGAACTCCACATGGTCTTCGTGGACGTTGGAGCCGTCCCACGAGCTTGACAACGCCATGGGAGCGAGGCGGTGTAGAGACGCGACGGCGCGGAGACGGGAAGCTGCGACGGCAGCGAGAGGAAGAAGACGAGGGTTAGGAGGGGCGGAGCGGGAGGGAGCGTGCGAACCTCTGTCGCTCTCCCTCCTCCCCCTACTTATAGGCTCACGTGGCGGAGCCGAGGAGGTGCGGCGTGGGGAAGCGTGGGGATCGATCGTGCCCACTCCCCACATCCCGCGATTATCGAGCCTTAACGGCGAAACGAAACTGCCTCGAGAAGGCGAGCGGCCCCTGTGGGCCACGGAGGATCCACGCCTAGACCAAGGCTCGCGAGTGGCGGGCCCGGGCCTGCGGCGGCGTCCCGTCGCGCGCGTGCGCTCGCAGGATCCCGCTGCCATGTGGCCGCGGGGGGGGGCGTAGTCAGCACGCAGGTTCCCCCTCCTCCCGCCTGTAAGACGCGGGGCCCTCTGAAGTCGGCATACACCCGCAAAGTCGGCTCTTCAGGATGGGAAGCTGACCAAGCTTCTCGTCCCCCTGCTCACCTCGGAGCTCGATCAGCTTCGGGGACTACTGTCGGAGTAAATAGCCATGGGTAGCCTAGCCGGCTCCCCCTGGCCCTTCTGAAAAAGTTGCGAGCCCGCCCGGCTCTCAAGAATCAAAGACGTGGGGCCGCCTTCCCCTAGCTGGCTGCAACCCAGGCCGGCTTTCGGAAGGCGGTCCGACTTTAGCCCTCATGAGAAGGCCGACTCCAAGAAGCCGGCTCCCCATAAAGCGGTCAAGACCGTACCCACAAAGTTTGCACCCACCTAACGGTGGTGCGACGGGGCGTGGCTACAGTAAAGCCTGCCACCCCGAATCCCGGAGCACGCCTGGCACAGTGCGCCGTACAGGGTAGGCGTGACCCGTCCGGCGCAGCACTGTTGCCATGTTGACTCTGGCATCACCCACGACGGGCCGCCAGCGTGGCCCACCGTTTGAGCAGAGAGACGCCCGAAGACAGAGCCGGCTCCCCGCGGCCGGCTTGCCGCTTTCCTCGAAGAGGACGCCCCATTAAGGAGAGAAGAGGCGGTAAGGCTACAGCGATCGCCTGACAGGCGGCGGCACTGTAGCCGCGCTTACCACGATGAAGCTCACGTCAACAAGATGGAGCCACAGTAACCAGCCGCCGACCAGGCCCTAGACAGTGGGGCCTGCCTGTCGACCAACGGGCGGCGGGCCCTAGTAGCCGGCGCAGAAGCCGGCGAGCGCAGTCACAGACGGCTGGGCCCCGTGCCCAGTCGGATTACCATTGTACCCCCGGGGGGTAGGCCTATATAAACCCCCCGGAGCACCCATGCAAAGGGTTCGACCCCCCGCTAGTTCGAGACACCACACAGGGAGTAGAAGCAGGCTAGCCGTGCCCTTCTTCCTCCTCCCCCCAAACAGCTCAAGGAGCGTTGTGTAGCTACTTGATTCATCTAGTGAGCATGCGGAGACCCCGCAGAGTAGCAGTAGGGGTGTTATCTCCACGGAGAGCCCCGAAGCTGGGTAAGATCCGCCGGCGTGCATGTCTTCGCCTTATCCCGCTTCCAGGCACCGGCGATGTCTTACTGGTCCCCACAATGATAAGCCACCCGTTGGCATATGTCGCACCTACCACCCGACACTGAGCAAAGCGGTAACATAGCCAAACAACGGTTTGCTAGGACAAGGTGGGTTAGAGGCTTGGTTCAACAATATGGGTGGCATGATAAGCAAGTGGTAGGTATCGCAGCATAGGCATAGCAAAAGAGCGAGCAACTAAGCAAGCAAAGATAGAAGTGATTTCGAGGGTATGGTCATCTTGCCTGAAATCCCGCAAGGAAGAAGAACGAGTCCATGAAGAAGACAAAGAGACGTAGTTGAACGGGTCCTCACAAACGCGACGTTATCGGAACCAACCCAAAGAAGCAACACCGGAAAAGAAGCATACAACATAGTAAACAACCCACATGAACATGGCATGATGCACAACCAAGTATGATGCATGTCCGGTTTAATGAAGCATGGCATGGCAAAATGCACAAGCAATTCTACAAATTAAGTGGAGCTGAATATGCAACGAGTTGCATATTGACGGAACACCACATGACTTATTTAGTTCGATCTCGTTTATGAACTCAACAATATTAAATGTTGTTAAACATGGCAAGAGGGTGAAGCAAATGAAAACTACCTATCTAGGCAAGTTTAAATGAGGCCGGAACGACAAACAACAAGTCCGGAAACTCCTCATGTGCATGTTTTAAGGTTTGGTACTGTTCTGCCCTAAAACATATTTTAGAGTTGTTAAACATGCAAAGTAAAGCCACCATGTTAAACTAGGCATTTTTCCACCCCATTTACATATAAAGTTTATTAAATTCAGAGTTACGGTTATTTAGTTATGAATTAAAGCATTTTAACATGGCATAGGAACAAATTTAATCAAACACCATTTTAAATATTTTAAACATGATTGAAAATTGGATATAATTAACCTACACATAATTCTAAACATTTTCCATATATAATACATTTTAATAAGATGCATGGTTGATGAGTTTTTATATGCATGAAGTGCAAGGGTTAAACTGCAAAACTGTAAAACCCTGGTAAATAGACAAATCACAGAACCAAGAAAAAAAACATCCACTGGGCCGAATCTGAGATTGACCCGACAGTGCACAGGGGCTAGAAGGGTTGTAACGCCCTCAATGCGGCTATAGCTCCCACGTGTCGAGGCACGACTTAGAGACATAACCGCATTGAAAGCAATGTCGCAAGTTAGGCAATCATCACAACATCCCATGTAATATAGATAATCAAAAGGGGAGATACATAGTTGGCTTACACTCGCCACGTCAATCAAGTACATAAATAGCATTACAACATTCAAACACTCATGGCCCGACTACAGCGCCAAAATAAAAGATAACCCAACATGTGACACGGTCCCGATCACCCCAACTGGGAACCACTACTGATCATCAAGGAAAGACATGTAGTAACGGCGTGAGTCCTTGTCGAACTCCCACTTTAGCTCAAGCGTGTCATCTGGAACGGAATCATCAGGCCTTGCATCTGGTTTGGAAGTAATCTGTGAGCCACAGGGACTCAGCAATCTCGCACCCTCGCGATCAAGACTATTTAAGCTTATGGGTAAGGCAAGGTAAATATGTGGAGCAGCAGCAAGCGACTAGCATATATGGTGGCTATCCTGTTCGCAAAAGAGAGCGAGAAGAGGAGGCAAAGCGCGAGCGAGTAACTAAAGAACATCCTGCGACAAGCATTACTCCAACACCGTGTTCACTTCCCGGACTCCGCCGACAAGAGACCATCACGATAACTCACACTATTGATTCATTTTAAATAAATTAAGGTTCAAGTTATCTACATCCGGACATTAACAAATTCCCATCTGCCCATAACCGTGGGCACGGCTTTCGAAAGTTCAAATCCCTGCAGGGGAGTCCCAACTTAGCCCATGACAAGCTCTCGCGGTCAACGAAGGAATAGACCTTCTCCCGAGACATTCCGATCAGACTCGGTATCCCGGTTCTACAAGACACTTCGACAAGTTAAAAACAAATCCAGCAACACCACCCAGATGTGCCGACAAATCCCGATAGGAGCTGCACATATCTCGTTCTCAGGGCACACCGGATGAGCAAGACGTCGGGTAGGCCAGCCCAGAGTTGCCCCTGGTAGCCCCGGACATCGCTCGGTTGGACCAACACTCAGAGGAGCACTGGCCCGGGGGGGCTAAAATAAGATGACCCTCGGGCTCCAGAAACCCAAGGGAAAAAGAGGCTACGTGGCAAATGGTAAAACCAAGGTTGGGCATTGCTGGAAAAGCTTTAATCAAGGCGAACTATCAAGGGGTTCCCATTATAACCAAACCGCGTAAGGAAAGCAAAATCCGGGAACATAACACCGATATGACGGAAAACTAGGGCGGCAAGAGTGGAACAGAACACCAGGCGAGAGGCCGAGCCTTCCACCCTTTACCAAGTATATAGATGCATTAAGATAACATGGCAATATAATGATATCCCAACAAGTAAATAATGTTCCAACAAGGAACGGTCTCCAATCTTCACCTGCAACTAGCAACGCTATAAGAGGAGCTGAGCAAAGTGGTAACATAGCCAATCAACGGTTTGCTAGGAGATGGTGGGTTAGAGGTTTGACATGGCAATTTAGGAGGCATGATAAGCAAGTGGTAGGCATCGTAGCATAGGCATAGCAAAAGAGCGAGCATCTAGCAAGGCAAAGATAGTAGTGATTTCGAGGGTATGATCATCTTGCCTGCAAAGTTGTCAGAGTTGACTGGATCCTCGAAAGCAAACTCAACGGGATCCTCGTTAGCGAACTCGTCTCCCGGCTCTATCCAAACAAGAAAAACAAGCAAACGGAGCACAATCAACCACGTGCAAACTCAAACAACAAGATGCAAATATTGGTATGCTATGCGGGATGCAATATGCGATGCATATGCAAGATTTGACAAGGAATGCATGAACCTGGCCTCAACTTGGAAAACAAAGTGTGCCACTGGAAAGATGAGATGAAATCGCTTGAAAACGATATAAATAACGCCGGAATCGGAGTTACGGTTTGGAAATGGCAAGCAATTCAAATATGACCACGTTCTGCGATTTTCAGCAAGTAGCCACCTAAATGCAACAAGATGAACATGCTACAGCACCCAAACAAGACAACAAAATACATGGCAGGGATACATACATGATCCTTAACAAAACTCTAGCACTGAGCTACGGCCAATTCGTCCATTAACAGGTTCAAACAAGCATGGCAAATATGCATTTGGTAAACAGATCTCAGACTTGGTGAAATTAACACTTGTCTGGAATTTCAGATCAGATAGCACTCTTTGGAGCATGACAACTATATGCTACAGGACCTGAACATGGCAAAGTAAAGCATCGCATGGAGCTACTCAAAGAGATTAACAGAAGTCCCTTAGTGACCTTGAGCCAAAAGGAATCGGAAAATACATTTGCAAGCATGTGAACATGGCAAAAATATAATCAGTTCTCAGACTTAGTGAAAACTGGAGCATGCTGAAACAGATATCGAGTAGGCATGTTTACGAGCTCGATGCACTCACTACAGAGCATGTCATTACAATATAAGCATACACCCATCAAGAATACACAAAATAAAAGTTAGAAATGTCAAGAACAATAACATAGCATGCACGGATCAACTACAACATCCTCGGCAAAATTGCTAATGAGTAGACAATCTGCCCAGATTCACGAAATGACAAAAGTAGAGCTCGATTGACTCAAGCTAGGGTGATCCATAATTTCAAACAAAGATATGGATGGATATAGCACTACAAGATTAACAAAACATCCTTACTGATCATCCTCAAAAGAGGCACGGATCACTAGGAAACAACATGAACATATGGCCATATGACATAAACAGTCCAAGGACTTAGTGGAAGTGCTAAGTCCCTGAAATCAGCATTACCGGATGCCTCACTTTGCAAGCTTGTGCTAGTCACCACACACATCACAAAAATACATGGGTTGCACCTCTGGATATATGGCAAAACATATAACAAAACACATGTAGAGCTCATGGGCATAACATGCACACAATAATCATGGCAAAAATGACAAATATCTAATTGAAGCAGCAGATCTGACAATTATCTCAAATAGCATTCTTCTAACAGCATTTCGGGCATCAAGACGAACTCAAATGAAAATGATGCAATGAGATGAAATGATGTGATCTCTGAGACGAACATTTTGATATGCTATATTCCCAAAACGGAGCTACGGATGCAAAGTTACGATGCGATGAACAGGAGCAAATTATTAGGGTTTCAGGGCAAAAGTCAACCGAGCAATTTCTAGATCTGGATCCGGTTCAGCGCGCTTCCCGAGGTTCGTCCTCGCCGGAGATGGAGTCTACCGCCGGAGTCATACTTGCCGGCGACAACGCGGTGGACGGCGGGGGGCGGCAGAGGCGGAGATGGCCGGAGCTGGCCTTGGGGCGGCTGGCGAGGACGCGGCGGCCCGGATCCGCCGGAGGAGGCGTGGCCGGCGCTCTGGCGCGGCGGTGGGCAAACGCCGGCAGGGAGGCGGCGGATGGCGGCGGGCGAGGAAGCCGGGTGGCGGGCGGAGTGCATCGGGCGGGGCCCGGTCGGGCGGCGGTGAGGGCCGGCGCTGGACCTGCGGGCCCGCGTCGGTGGCCGCGGCGAAGTGGTCCCCGCAGGGACACGTGGCGGCGGCTGATTGGTTGGCGGCGGCGGGCGGACGCGTCCGGCTCCGCCCGGACGTGTCCGGTGGCGGTGGAGACGAATTTTTTTAGGGTTTGAAGGAGGGGATCCGGGATTTGGAGGAGGGGGTCTATATATAGAGGTAGAGGGAGCTAGGAGTGTCCAAATGAGGTGCGGTTTTCGGCCACGTGATCATGATCGAACGCTCTAGATGATGGAGAGGTTTTTGGTGGGTTTTGGGCCAAATTGGAGGGGTGTTGGGCTGCAACACACACGAGGCCTTTTCGGTCCTTCGGTTAACCGTTGGAGCATCAAACGAAGTCCAAATGGTACGAAACTTGACAGGCGGTCTACCGGTAGTAAACCAAGGCCGCTTGGCAAGTCTCGGTCCAATCCGGAAATGTTTAGTCCCCACAGACGAAAGAAAGGTAGAAATGACCACCGGAGGAGAACGAAGCGCCGGAATGCAAAACGGACAACGGGGAAAATGCTCGAATGCATGAGATGAACACGTATGCAAATGTAACGCACATGATGACATGATATGAGATGCATGAAAACGACAACAACACACGGAGACAAAAACCAAAACCCGAGAAAATAAAATAACTTAAGGCCGGAAACGACAAGAGTTGGAGTACATATTAGGGAAAATCATATCCGGGGTGTTACAAAGGCAGAGGCGGGGCAGCGGCTGAAAGGTTGCCGTCGTCGGTGGTTGCCGGCTGTTGCTGCCGCTCCGACAAGGAGGTGGAGGCGCTAAAGAGGCGGCTCGGAGCAGCAACCTGTAGGGTCCTGGTGCGGGCACCATGGCCGGAGGCGGGGAGGTGCTTGGGCGGCGGGACAGGGCCTGCTGGTCAGGCGCGAGGAAGGAGACGCGCAGAGGAGGCTCGCATGGGGAAGAAGATCCGGCGGGCGCGAGGGAGCCGGGCGGCCTCCTGCAGGATCCGGCGAGGGGCAATGAAGATCGAGAGGGAGGAGGGGGTTCGAACGCGGTCCTCCTGGCGCTCGATGTGCGTGCGTGCGGCGCTGCAAGAAGAACAGGGCGATGTGGAATCGGGCGCAGGGGCTCCTGGCGGCGAGAGGGAGAGACCGATAGGAAGGGGTCGGGCCTAGGGTTAGGTGGGGATCGGGCAGGCCTGGCTGTGGGCTTAGAGGCAAATGGGCCAGCCTAGCTCTCTCTTCTCACTTCTGTTCTCACTTTTTCCATTTTTAAAACAAAACAGAAAAAGAGAAAGAAAAGAAAGAGAAGGTAGGGGTGGAACCTGGGCATGGGGATAATATTCACGGACTCATAAAAATGTGCACGGTCCACGAAAAATAGGAGAGGCATGATTGAAAGATGTGATTCAAACTCATTTGAATTTAATTCAAATGGGTTTGAACTAGGGCTTGGTAAACGGGTGGTCCAAAAATGTTTGGATTTTCGGTGGAGCTCCAGAATATGATGAAAGAATGAATAGCAAAGTTAGAGGCCAAGAGTTGTGATAACAAAGGCAGTGGGATTTTTGCAAGTGTGTTATGGTGGATTCCAAAATAATGAAATATTTAATATAGCTCCCTGATATCGGGAGGATATGTTATAAAGAGAAGTCAACCTTCCCTCGATTTAAATAGATCAAAGATCTATGCATTTTATTTTTTTGAGTTGAGATGCAAAGATTAAAGACATGATGGCATGATGACATGATGCAATGCACATGATGACATGGCAAGATGCAACACGCAAGAAAAAACAAAACACACAAAGAATCTCGGAAACCCTGGAAGGCATCTGAAGCTCCGGTCTTGGGGCATCACAACACTCCACCACTACGAGATGATCTCGTCCCGAGATCTAGGATGGCAGCGGGGAGATACGGAAGAGGTAGAGAAGAGGTAAAACTAAGTTGCTTCTTTGAAAAATGAGTGAAACCAAAGAACCTTGCGAGGTTGAACAAATTGAAAGAAAGAATGCATTGAAGATGAACGAAGTTGAAAACACTCCGTTAGAAAAGAGGAACAAGGAATATTACGAGAACTTTGTAGGTTGAAAGACATAAGAAAAGGGTTTCAATGGACAAGAAGTACATGCAAGCACTCCGGTAGAAATGAGATATACAAGGAACGATAAGGATCAATTTCGACAACACTCCGATTGGAAATGGAAGGCATAGAATATGAACTTGGCAAAATGAAAGCACTTGCATGAGAGTCCGGTTAGAAGAGGAATAATAGCCACAACACTCCGGTTACAACAAGATAGAGAAGGAAAAAGAATGAAATGATTTGGACAGCACCCCGACTGTAAATGAAAGGAATTAAACATGATCTTGACAAAACAAGATGATGGGTCGAAAAGAGTAACATCACAATGCCTCTGAAACAAATATAAGAATGGAATCAAAAGAACGGAGGAGAAAACAACATCTTCTACCTCAAATGAGCTTGAACAACATCTTTAGGAGAAGGGTCGAACGGAGTTGTTGGAAAACCAACAACGAAAAGAACAAGCTTGTTGTGGGCTTATGGAAAACATGTCTAAACTTGAGGAGAAATTCTGCCACTAGCGGAAACAATAGATTGAATTGACATCAACAAGGGGATGAGAAGCTTATTTCATCGGGAGGATAAGTGAAGAACTTGGGTCATTTATAAGCACCATAAATAGCAACAATCCTTAGGGAAATCTTTAGGTAAAATATAACCAAATATAACTCCAATTAAAAGATTGATGGATTGAAAAGATGTCCTGAAAGAACTGAAAATGATGGATTTAAGATATGTCACTCTGGAAAATTGTGAATCATGAAACACGAAGGGAAATTATCAACAATGACATAACACCATCTCAAAAGATGAGATATGAAAGAATTGCACTTCGAAATGCAAGAAGAAGAATGCTTGAACTCCTCAAAACAAAACATGTGTTGAACACCATGTTTAATTTAGAGTATATCTTGGCGGATCTTAGCTTCGAGAGAAATCTTGAAGAACAACTGAAGGATGAACAGAAACATCGACGAGCCACTATGAAGAAACTCTCGAAGCACTCCGGATAGATAAAAGAAGGTCGCAAGGAAAAGAAGCTTGAAAAGAATAAGATGAATCCTTGCATTAATTAGATGGAGCTTCACGATGAAATAATTGAGAGATCTTGGATGTCTGGGAAAAAAATGAACAACTGAAATCAAGAATTTTGATGAACCTCCGGAATAAGGAATTAATCACTTGGATGAAACAAGAATAAGAATTACATTATGCTTATCCTTCACCAATTCAAATTGATTATAAGCAACGGATTTTTGCATACTACTTATTCTCGTAGAAAGGATTAATATAGGTATAGCGCAAACTTGAGAAGGTCTTCAACGAACCACTGGTAGGATTTAACCAACGAATAAATTGATATGATAATGAAGGAACAGAAATGTTGAACGAACCACCATAAGAATTAAAAACGATCAAGGAAAAGATAGAGAAACACTGGGAAGAATTAGCACATGGACGAAGATGCTTGATTAGAGAATATTTGGATGATGCACCGGTAGGATTTGGAGAACAATAGCTGAAAGCTGAGAATGAATAATTCTGAGATGATGGCCTTTGGATGAATCAAACTGAAATGACTCATGAATTGCTCCGGATAGGTGAAAAGAATTTTCACAATCGAAAACAATTATGAGAGGATGGCATCAAGCTTGAACTACGCATCTCTGAGAGAACGGATAAGATTTGGAGGAAAAACTCTTCCTCGGTCTTCAAATGTTGAGAAAGACGATGAGAAACACCACCTTTAATTGTTGAGGCACTCCAAGATGAAGAATAGAAAGGTTGAAACAACGATGCAAAAAATTAGAAAGATCTTAGAGAAGGACATTTGACTGATGATGATTCATTCTTATGTCAAACTTCGAAAAGAATTTAGGATAGCTCCGGGAAAATTAGAAGAGTCAGGTAAGATGCTAGGAAAAGACCTGTGGGTTAGGGCCCACTCGAAACAAACACCGTTGAACGATTACTTGGAAGAGAGATTGCACCGATTGAAATAAATGGCTTGAATGAGATAACAACCTCGAAATAGGTTGAACCAATCTTGACTGAAAAGACGAGCCTTTTGAGATATCTTCAACACTTCGGAACAATAGAATAGCGAGCATGGAATTATTATGAGGTGCACTGGCATGGGAAGAACATTTGAAACGAGGAAAAGGATGTGATCGACAAGGCTTGACTTGAATCCACCAGAGAAGAAAGAGAACGGAGAATGTTGAACTTGTAGCTTCCTTAGCATCTTCCTGAGAATCACCGGATAAGAATATTGACGGAAAAGAATGGAGAGACTTCCATCAATAAAATGGATAGTTGATTAAGAAAAACCGAGTCCTTAAAAAAAAAGGGGGGGGGGGGGGGGTAAAATAAAAGCAACTTGGGATGGATGAAACAAACAACATTGAGAAAAGGCTTAGAATTGATCTTGCGGATGTTGAAAATGATCGGATCCCCTTGAAGAGAAACACGCCGGTTGAAAAGGATTGACATGACAATCTAGACGATCAAGAAGGATTGGTATTCACATAGGAGTATGAGAACACCACTTAGGAAAGGTATGGAATCAACACTTGACATTGAAGCAACTCGAATACCACAAACCAAAAGAAAAACAAAGGATTGGCTTGCAAAATAAGCTGGAAACAAACATATGATAGATCCCATCTCGTATCATGTATCTGTCGGAAAGATATCCTACGATATACTTGAATTCCCACTTATAAACTCCTGAAACTTTCTGGTTATGCAATCAGGTGTTGGGGATACAGGGGAAGCATAATATCTCACCCAAAACTAGCAAATCCTACATCCAGCTGTATCCATCCTTCAACACATAACCAAGAAACCTTCGGAAATCATCTACCTCAACCTTCGAAAAGCATCCGTTATACGAGTTATGGCAATGCTCCCGAACTCCCGCCCCAGTATTGGGTGGCATGGAGGTTATCTCACCAACAACTGCATAAACGAGATTCTCGATGTCGGCGAACTCAGGTACTCCAGAACTGCAACGATAAAATTGTGACGACAACACCTCGGAGCTCAACTCCCCGGGACACTGCCACAACCCCTAAATGTCAGGAGGCACCAAGAACAATGTTCTCGTCACAAAACCATCGGAACGATTCCAAGATACCCGCGTGATCCTAAATTTTTTTCGTGAAATTTGAGAAGAGAAGAGTCAAAACTCTACGTCAGGAGGCCTCACCAGAGCGATGAAGGGACTGAGGAGTAAAAGAATCCTACTATCAGGACCGCGATTCTATGTCACACCGATCTAGCCTGTAACACCTCATATCACTTTGCGGCCTCACGCACGGTATCCCCACGGGTGTCGCCTTACCATGGCCCGGGCGAATATTGGTTTGAGATTCTAGAAATATTGGTTTGAATTTTATCCCTTCCCAATATTTCCAGAGATTAACAGGAACATTTTCTTGGACTCATTTGGTGAGATTTAAATGTTGGTTATTTTTAGAGGTCTTCTGAGGCTTTTGAAAATTCCTCAATTCAAATTTCATTTGAATTTAAACATGATGCTCACATGAAGGGCTATCCTAGTGCATACCTGAAGTAGGGATGTGACAGCTCACCCCTACTAAACAAGAATCTCGTCCCGGGATTCAAATCGTGAGGTAAGAAGATAGAGGGACACAAGCTAACACAATCTTCACGATCCAGATGTCTTTCTCGAGGATGTGGATTCATTGCATCACCTTGATCTCGACGTCTTGCTTTGAGAACTACAACTAACGTGACAATGATAGGAAAGGGAAAACTCTAGAAGGATTGATCTTATCGAAGATCGAACAACTCAGGATCAACTCGTGGAGCGAGACGTTGAAACAACTCTCGAGCTGAGACACGAAGCATACATCGAGAGGAATGGAGTGAAACACATGACAAAGGTTCACTAGGTAGGCAACAATTCCACACCTAAGAGGGTGGTGGACGGTTGCCAACATAGCGAGGAATTGATTTGCCATGACACCAAAACGAGACATCTTGGAGGAGGGTGACCCATAGAATCATCCCTTAAGTGGCAAAAAGAATTACTTTTGATCCAGAGATCAATAAAATTCCCTATACCAGCCTAGGGAAAATGTCGAGCAATCGTTTGGCGGAGTAAGTAGGGATGGCATACCGAGACTAGAATGGATGATGTGGACTACCTTGTTGAAGACAATGCAAGGGATGATTTTGCTTGCGCCTGCTCTCAAGAACTTGAGCATTTCCATATTCATCAAGGTTCTACCAACATCTGTGCCGAGGATCCTGGCAACACATCCTACTACCATGATGAATAGTGATGGTCAATGCAGATACAAAGGAGGACAACACTTTCTCAGATTTCACCTTAGCGATGCCAAGGAAACGAAATCTGGATGTTCGACCGAGAGACATTTAGCACTCCGCTTCTAATGTTCTCCTTGATGTGGTAGCGTAACCCATTTATAGATATGGTTTGGTATCTAGAACATGAAGTAAAAGGTCGGACTTCGGGAGCACAATAATCCATAAGGAATAACAACTTGAGTAAATCCTACGAAATCCTTATGGGGAGTTGGCCAACTTCCTCAATCAAGATACTTCAATGATAGGTCTTCCGGGTGGGTGTGTTGGCCACAACATCCACTTTACCGGGTTACAGAGAGACCAATATTATAGTTCTTGAGAAACGTGCCAACCATCATATCCGCCTGAGATTCAGATCTGGTTGGTGTCAGGATAATCCAGATTCATCAAGTCTAGAAAGGAGAATGAAAGTTTGCAACACAAATCGACGATATGACGTTGCGAGATTCTCGGGAAATGAACTACGATAGCATGCTCCAAAACATGAGCTGGTTCTGCTACACACCTGTGAACACACTGTCCTAGACACTGTATATACTAATGGCGCACCACCTTCTGATACGCCATTAGAGTTAAAACTACTAATGGCGCACCTGACCCAGGGTGTGCCATTAGTATCAATTTTTTTTAACTAGTGCGCCTGTCCAAACATACTAATGGCGCATCCGGAAACAGTGCGCCATTACTAGTTGTAACTAGTAATGGCGCACCTGCCGGTAAGTGCGCCACTAATGTAGTTTTTTTATTATATTTTTTATTCCCTTTTTTGCAAAACTACTAATGGCGCACTGTGGGACAGTGCGCCATTAGTATGTTTTTTTTGCAAAACTACTAATGGCGAACCACCAGAAGGTGCGCCATTAGTAACCTAGATTACTAATGGCGCATTTAGAGTTGGTGCGCCATTAGTAAGTAGGCAGCAACAAGATATTTTGGACAGCCTCTCCTACCCACACTCACTTTCTCCCCACTTCATTCTCTCCACCTCCTCCTTGTCTCGGGTGCATCCTCTTTTTCACCTCATTTCCAGCATAGATTCATTCAATTTAAGTGGTTAAATTACCTTGTTTTGATAGGTAAGTAACGGGGGAAGCTCTATTTATGTTGTTCTCCGTACAACAATGTGCACATGCACTTTTTATGGCCTAGCTAGATCTATGTATGTTCGTGGTGTTGCATATGTTTGTGGTGTTGCATATGTGTTTGTGTTTGGAGGTGTACCGGTATTTGAAATGCGATAGTTGCCAATATTTTGCCAGAATGTTGATTCATTTCCGTTTCGGCGAGAATTTTGGCATTAAGCATTCTTTTTGGTCCTATTTTTAGGGAAAGTCATGCCAAATTTTTTCTTGGTTCTAAAATATCGTTTTGCTCTACCCCGCAGGCGACCATGGTCCGCATGATGACCGAAGGCATCGTGAATAGGTTTTTGAGGTCCGCGAAGTCCGAGATGCTTCAAAAGAACGAGACCGAGATAAGATGTCCGTGTCGAAGATGCAAGCTGAAGAGCCTTATTGCGGACCCGGAATTCGGGCAGGTGCGGGACCACCTGCTCTTGCGTGGTTTCATGGATGGCTATCGGTGGCAAGGTGATGAAGATGACTATGAAGTCGTCCATGGGGGCTGGGCAAGAAATGAGGAAGGGCAGCAAGACAACCACCGCGGTTCGGGTGGGCGAGAAGACGAAGAATCCCCAGGAGATGATCACGACGGTGATGCTGTACACAGTTATCATGTAGAAGATGCAGGACATGATGATGAGGAAGATGCCGGAGCAGACGACGGGCATGATCATGAAGATGATGATGCCGGCGGAGCAGACGACGCTGGACCATCGATGGGCTGGGTGCAGGACCCTCATATTCAAGAGCTACTTCTCAAGCAGACGGATAACGCAAGAGCTGCCGCCCGAGAGAAAGCCAAGATGGATCAACTTGAGTTAGACGCGGTTACTCCATTGTATGAAGGATGCAGGCCCGAGGATACCCGCCTGAAAGTAACGCTCATGGCTCTGGAGATGAAGGTAAAACACAAAATGACCGACGCATGCTTCGATGAGAACATGTCATTCTGGCAGGAACGTCTTCCCAAGGGGAACAAGTGCCCGACCAGTTTGGAGGAGGCGAAGAAAATCGTGTGTCCTCTGGATTTACCGCACGTGAAATACCATGTGTGCATGAACAATTGCATCATTTATCGGGACGAGCACGCGGAGTCTACCATATGTCCGGTGTGCGGCGTCACTCGATACAAGAAGAGGAAGAAAGCTCCTCGAAAAGTGGTGTGGTACTTTCCGATCACTCCTCGTCTGCAGCGGTATTTCGCGGACCCTAAGGTAGCAAAGCTCCTGCGTTGGCATGCGGATAGGGAGGAGAAGAAGCGAGAAGATGACGCAAATGATCCGGAGATAGATAAAAAAGACAAGATGCTGAGTCACCCTAAGGATGCGAGCCAGTGGCAAGCGTTGAACTTCGAAGACCTAGAATTTGGGAACGATCCAAGGAACATCGTGCTGGGCGCGAGCACCGATGGAGTCAATCCATTTGGCAGCCAGAGAAGCACACATAGCACCTAGCCTGTGTTTGTGTGGATGTACAACCTTCCCCCTGGTTGTGCATGAAGAGGAAGTACATTCACATGAGTATGCTAATTGAAGGACCGAAACAACCAGGGAACGACATCAATCTGTATCTGGGGCTGCTGAAAGAGGAGCTTGACACGCTGTGGAAAATGCCAGCCAATACGTGGGACGCCGCAGAGAAAGAATATTTCCCTATGAGAGCCGCGCTGCTCACGACGGTGCACGACTATCTCGGTTACGGATATGTCGCGGGGCAGGTGGTCCACGGATTTTCTGGATGCGTCAGGTGCATGGATGACACAATGTATCGCCAGCTAGATAGAGATCCCGGGTCTTCGAAAACCGTGTTCATGGGACATCGAAGGTGGCTTCGCAACGATGACCCGTGGAGAAAACGCAAGGATCTATTCGATGGTGAAACCGAACCCCGAGGACGCCCGCGTACGAGGAGCGGCGAGGAAATAGACGAGCTGTTGAAAAATTGGAAAGACTGCCCACTGCCGGGAAAGAAGCAAAAGGCGCCAGAGCCGGGAAAGAAGCGAAAGGCGCCAGGGCCGCTGCTGAAGGTATGGAAAACGAGGTCTGTTTTCTGGGACTTGCCGTACTGGAAGATCCACCGTGTGCCTCACAGCCTTGATGTCATGCATATCACGAAGAACGTGTGCGAGAGTCTGCTTGGTACCCTGCTCAACATGCCAGAGAGGACCAAAGATGGGCCGAAAGCAAGGGCAGACTTGAAATCAATGGGCATCAGGCAGGAGCTTCACGCTATATATGATGATGATGATGAGGCGAAGCAGGACACGGAAAGTCGTCGCAAAGGCAAAAAGGCCAAGACGACCGGAAATGACTACCCTCCCGCGTGCTTCACTCTAAGTCAGGAGGAGATCGAGCAGTTTTTCACCTGCCTCGTAGGAGTAAAACTTCCTTACGGTTACGCGGGGAAGATAAGCAGATACCTAGACCCAGCGAAGCAGAAGTTCAGCAGGATGAAGTCTCACGACTGTCACGTGCTGATGACGCAGATACTTCCAGTTGCAATCCGTGGGATCATGGACGCGCACGTCCGGGAAACCCTATTTGGCCTATGCAACTTTTTCGACGTCATCTCTTGAAAGTCTGTTGGTGTGAGGCAACTTAGAAGGCTACAGGAAGAGATCGTGGTGATACTATGCGAGCTTGAGATGTACTTCCCGCTCGCATTCTTCGACGTTATGGTGCATCTGCTGGTCCATATCGTGGACGATATCATCCAACTCGGGTCGACGTTCCTGCACAGCATGATGCCGTTCGAAAGGATGAATGGTGTCATCAAAGGATACGTTCGCAACATGTCACGTCCAGAGGGAAGCATAGCCAGGGGCTTTCTGACCAAAGAGTGCATCTCCTACTGCATGAATTATCTAGGCATCGAGAACCCCGTTGGTCTGCCCGTCAACAGGCACCTCGGCAGGCTCGCTAGATGGGGTCACCGTGAGGGTCGCCGCAAAATGCATGTCGACTTTGAGGGTCGACTCGCCGACTTTGAAAGAGCAAACCTAGTCGCGCTACAACACATAGACGTGGTCGATCCTTGGGTGGTAGAGCACAAAACCTTTATTAAGAAGACGTACAATGACCGAGGCCAACAGAGGACGGACGGAGATATACTCAAAGAGCACAACTCATGTTTCACGCGTTGGTTCAAGCAGAAGCTTCTGTCGTACCCTTTACATGAGGATTCTTCCGTGGAAGAACAACTCATATTCGCCTTGTCACAGGGCGCCGAGCACAACCTGATGACCTATGAGGCGTACGATATCAACGGCTACACATTCTACGCCGACGCCAAGGACATGAAGAGCGATGGCTATCAGAACTCCGGGGTAACGATGGAATCCTACACCGGTAACGACAAGGACAGATACTACGGAAGGATCAAGGAGATCTGGGAGCTGAGCTACGCTGGAGAGAAGGTCCCGATGTTCCGTGTCAGATGGGCGAAGAGCGTCCTAAAAGAAGACCGGTATTTCACCACCATGGTTATACCCGAAGCCAAATCCAAGACCGCGGGCGCAAACGTCACCGCGAAAAATGAGCCATGGGTACTGGCTTCCCAAGTGGACCAATGCTTCTTCATTAGTATTGTGCCGCCCCCATCCATATTTCCTCCCCGGCCCAAATTAACCTATCCCCTCTCTTTCCCTCGCCCTCACCCTCGATCCCCTTCCCCTCTCCTCTCCCGACGCCGCTGCCCCGCCGCCTCGACGCTGCCCCGCCGCCCCGACGCCGCCCCGACGCCGCCTTGACCCCGCCGCCTCGACGCTGCCCCGCCACCTCGACGCTGCCCCGCCGCCTCGACGCGACCCCGCCGCCCGGACGCCGCCCCGTCCACACCACCGTCGCCGGAGCACCACCACCACCCAGACCTCGTCCCCGACATCCTCCCCGCGCCCCACTGCCCTATCCCTACGGCCCCCCCGGGCCCCCCCCCCCCCCCCCCCCCCCCCCCCCCCCCCCCCCCTCCCTGTGTGAACTACGTGTACTTGGTTATCTCTGTTTCCTGTTCAGTTGCATTCTTCTCTACCATGATGACACTGTACTTAGGTACTGGGCACTGCATAATGCAATACACGTGTAGGTTTCTTGTATTTGCAAAGAAAATATAGTGGCTTTAAAGTATATATCTGAATAATGTATGACTTTATGAATTGGCTTGCATAAGAAAGTGTAAATCTGTCTTTGTGTATTGGATTAATGTGTAAATTTTGGCCTTCCTGATCGTCCATGGATTACCATTTTCCTTCCAAACTCATAATAATATAGTTATCTAATCACTAATGTACCTCTTGAAAGTTGAAACGCTTGACGGTATCTACAGATGAGGCTCAATGTAAGCTAGCTGGTCTCTGTGCTTGCAGAGTTGCCAACTAGCCAAAATAATTCTTAATTCTTTTTTGAACTATACGTATCTTGTTCAATCGAATTTACAATCTAGGATGTCAGTATAGTTCTAGTAATACCTATTTTAATTTCTTAATACTAGTGTTTTCTTAACTAGAAACTGTAGGAGGGCTCTGATGATAAAATTTATTTCAGAAACAAACATTTACAATGGAATATATATACAGAGGGAAGGTAGAATGTAGAGAGGGTAGAGGGGACGGAAGCTGGAGGGGTGACTGGCAGTTAAGCTGATCAAGCCATGACTTAGAGAGGTGTTGCAAGGTCCTCGTTTCATCCTATAGAAAGCAGGAAGAGATCTGTCGCAATACCACTATTGGATTTGGTCCCGGTCACACTCACCTTTTAAATTTGGATCAGAGGTAGCAATAAGTTTGTTCTGGGAAGCAATGAACAAATTGTGTAGTCTGATTAAACACAAACACACACACACACAGTAACAACAAACCAATGTGGGTTCTGAATCACTACTGGCGCAGCAGGTCTTTTGCTGCAAAGGGATTGTTGATTAATTTGCTAATCACAGTCTAACAAGAGACAACAACAATGCATATATGTACAATTCCAGGATTCATCTTACTTTACTGATGAAACGGACAGATTCTTTTCACTGATGAAACCATAAACCCACATCAGTAGTAGCAGGTTGAGGCCATTTCCTCTGAAATTTGCCTTCCGTTTGATCAACATTTCAGTGCAATAAATTGCAATATTTCCATCTAAGTATCCTTGCTCGGCTTCTGGTGTTTTTATTGCTATAGGATTACTAAATGGGATCTTCTAGGATGTTATCTGTTGTTCAAAAAACTGAAAATGTAGCAGTTGTGACTGAATATCCAATCTAGTGGATAGTAGTGGAATGCTAGTTTAGCTGGTTTGTTGCTGTGTAGGATCTTTATTGTTGGTGCCTCAAAACTGAATATGGTTTTTTCATAACATGACTTGAGGAGCAGTTTATTTAGTAAAATGTGATTTTAGGTATCTCTTTTACTATGCACTTGACACTCTTCTTGTTTATGCATTCATTGTATGTTGCACTTTCTTCTTCCTAAGAGTTCATTGATGTAGATGCTTTCCTGATTTTTATTGGGAGTAAAAACAAGAATCTTTTCTCCCTGGATAGTAACAGGGCAAAGGTGAAAGTTGCATGTTGTTTTCTCTGTAATTTAAGAATGTGATTTAGTAAATTATAGTGTAATCTCTCCTGGTAAATATAGACAATAGTAAATTACAGTTGAATGTAATATACCCTAGAATTACAGTGTAATTTAGCCCATATTTTCAATGTAATCTCCATGATTAAATTTTTTGTATAGGCTCATTCTTGTTATATATTCTTTGTATCGTTGCAGTGCAGTTCTTGTTACATATTTCTGGTTGTTAGATTGTTCAGCTATGCAGAGTCTGAGGCACCGTCTAGTTCTCAGGTCTCAGCTCCCAGCTTGATTGATACTCATGTTATTAAGTCTGAACTAGTGAACATATGCGGTTGAAGATGATACGTTTCTGGAAGTTAACTTGCATCTATCGATCAACACCGAGAACCTGAGGCATCCTGACCGAGGGAATTTGCGCAACCTCCTCTTCACGAAGCTGCACGAACGATACAAGTTCCCCGCTGAATTTGAAAACACAAGCCTCAAAGGGAATAAAGTGAACAATGCTGCCCTCACGAAGATGAGCAAGGCCCTGTCTACTTGGAAAAGCAATGTGAAGAGAATGATCGAGAAAGGTGAGAGTTATGAGAAGATCAAGGAGAAAAATCCTTCGATCACCGAAGATGACTACAACGACTTCAAGATCAATTGCTCGAGCACCGCAAACTCCGAATCAAGTAAGTGGGGGAAAGAAATATGGGAGCTGAACTTAGGGGAACACACACTCGGTCCCGGCGGTTACAGAGTGGCGGAGCCTATATGGGACAAGGAGGAGGCGGACCGTGCCGAGCAAGGCCTACCGCCCCTCTTCGATAAATACGGTGACAAGCAGACCAGGAACTTTGTCAGGGCCCGGTACAAGAAGGACCCGAAAACAAAGGAGCTTACCACGGATCCGAAGACCAGGGCGCTTGAGCTTGTTCTGGTAAGGAATACACCCCCGCGTAATTAGCTCCATATGGTTGCATTCTAATTAATGAAGCCAAATTTCTAAATGGTTCACATTCCTTCCGCAGGCGACTGAAAGCAGTAGCACGGGGTCGACTAAGAGCAACCCTTGGGACACCACTCTAAATAGGGTGTTGAATGTAATGAAGAACAAGGATAAGCTCAGTAAGCCGACGTCAGCTGGTCGTGTGGCTGGCAAAAGCTTGTCAACAAAATGGTCGTCATACTATAGCACTGGTGGGCGAAAGGAGAAAAAGACCAACTCGGAAAGCCAGGCGCGCGAGGTTCAAGAACTCAGGGCACAGGTGGCGCGGATTCCGGAGATTGTCCAAGAGCAAGTGCAACAACAACTCGGAGCGACGATCACCGCCATTGTGCCTACCATGATCTAGGGGATTAGTGCGTGGATTGCGGGTGGCCAACAGGGGCCGCCCCCGATTCCTAGCTTCACGGCCAGCAACTCGCAGAACGCGATGGCGGGGCCATTGGTGTCTCCGGCGGAGGCGGCATTGGTGTCTCCGACGCCGGCACGGGAGCTTAATGCACCCGGGTGTACGTCGGCCGGCACCTCTGCAGCAAGCGGCCCCTCCGTCAACTGCACGCCCGCCATTGGCGGTGCCTCGACATTAGCCGAGCTCGACGCCATCATCACGGTAACTAATTAAGCCTCTCTCGGCCGAGGACTTCATCTCCTTGCCTTTGACTGGGCATCCCTGACGCTCTACATGTTTTCGCAGGGCGCCGCCGATGTTCCGTGCACTCTCCTGCACTTTCGTGAACAATGAGTTGGTCGATGTCGCCAAGGGCAAAATCGTTCAACCGGGCAACCCCTTGTTCCACGGTACCCAGATGCCACCCAACTTGTTTAGGGTTCAACTGGTTCGGGTGCTGCCAGGCTGCGACGAGTTGTTACCTCCGATTCGACCCGTCGGGGCCGACGATGATGACGTGATGACCCTCAGCGCCTGCCTGAGCTGGCCCCTGCTTTGGCCGAAGAGCCAGATTCGTTTGGGGGCGGGGGACACCACCCCAAAGACAACACCGCCAGTCGTGCCGGCGCCAAGTCGGCCTCATGGCAAGACCGCCGCAACGGTGCCGGACATCCCTATGCCACTGGATCCAAACATGCATATGGCACAGGATCAGAACGACGACGACGACGATACATTTGCCAACGTCGATTGGTACTTTGCCGATCATGGGTACGGTGGCGACTTCATGGGGCCTCCTTCTCAAGAACCCAACCCAACAAAAGACGTGCGCGATCTAGCTGGTACCGCGGAGAAGCCAAGTTGCAACAGGCGTCGTCTGCTGTTCAGCTCTCAGGAGACGCCTCTAGCTGCCGAATTCACCGAGCCTCAGATAGGCGAGGTGCGAAATATGATCAGCCCCAACACACTCAAGAAGGCGGTCTATGAGCAGAACTCGGTCCCATTACAGTAGAAGAAGAAGGCACACAAAAGAAAGACTAACAAGGGTGCGGGCCAGCCGGCACCGAGTACGATCCATGCTCAGGACGGGCCACCTTCACCTGAGGATATCTCGAGGAGGGTGCATGTGGCGGGTAGGCCGATGCTACCGAGAAATATGCTCGATGCTGCAACCGGTGCTATGCGGAGTCTGCATGACAGTGTTCTTTCTTTGGAGAAGCGGCGTCTCGCAGAGAAGGATGTGGCATACCCGGTTTTCACGGCCAAGGTGCCAGAGGGCAAGGGCTTTGTGGATAACTCCATCGGGGGTACGATCGTCCTGCGGTTTGATGACATCCACGCTATGTTGAACCTTCATCCGCTGCACTACACCTTCGTTCGGCTATTTTCGCTGAGTATGGAGATGCGGATCATTCGCGACAAGACCCCGGACATCATGATAGTCGACCCCTTCTACATGCGTGCCAAGATCTTGGGCAGCGCTGGGGACCGGCAAGTCGCGAGTTCTTACCTCGAAGGCGTCATTCTGGCAAACCAAGATAAGGATAACTTCCTCGTGCCTTACTTTCCCGAGTAAGTCCTCCCCTCAACCGCCCCGTAACATATGAATTCTTGGATTTCGATCGTTTTTCTTTTAACATTCCGTGTTTTCTGCAGTGACACACATTGCACGCTCATCCTCCTAAGCCCCAAATATTCCATGGCCACGTATTTTGACCCGGACCATCAGTCGAACGTAGACTACACAAATGTCAAGAAGGTTCTTGATGATGTTCTCCCCGGCTACGTCAAATTTGGAGGCACCTTCACCAGGCCTATTCGTAAGTACGGCAAGCACGTGTTCTCCCACAATACGACGTTCTGCTGCGTCAAGCAGCCGCCTGGCGGTCAGAAGGGTGCCTACTACGCCATCCATCACATGCGGGCGATCGTACGGGACCATCATCAACTTCTGCTGCCGAGTAGACTCAAAGATTGGGCCGCGAGCGTGTCGGCAATCCAGGACGCGGACATCAGACAAGAATTCTTTCGCATCCAGTCGGAGTTTGCGGAAATCATCCATCAAGATGTCCTTCGTACCTCGGGGCAGTTCTACCTCAGAAATCAACCGTCCAACAGTGACATCGACACAATCCTACAAATGCAGGCTGACAACGCCCGTCGTTTCATGACTCCCACGATAGACGGCGGCTTCATCCATGCTCCGGTCCCTTGAGTCGAGTCGAAAGCAGTGATGATGTGTCTAGTTCTGAAACATCGATTGGCTCATGTTGTAATTAAACTTTAATGAACTTGTAGTATGTCTCTTTGGTTTCGAGAGTCGTTCAACTTAGATGTAATCGATGCTATTAATGTCTTGCTTTTCTCTTCCGATCATTCTGTTGCATACTTATATATTGCTTATGTATTGTCTGTGAATTGGTACTAACGTTTCGTTTGGCTACTGCATAGCGATGCCGTGGTATGTCATGTACAAGGGTAAGGTTCCCAGAGTCTACGACGACTGGGAGGAGTGTCGGAGACAGGTTCACCGATTCAGCGGTAACAGTTACAAAGTGTACGCCACTAGGGCCGAGGCCGAATCTAGATACGCCCGCTATCTAGCGGGAGAGGGGAGGGAGCGTTGGAGGAACCGGATGAAGACGAGTTTCATCGTGATGATGCTCATTGTGATGACCGCAGCTCTCTTCTATGTGATGGTAGTTTACATGATCGATATCGACTTGTAATGTGAAGACAAACTCGCGGTCTCGAGACTTGTAATATAATGTTCTATCTTTGTTCGGTCTTTTCAATTCGGAGACTAATATGATGAATTGTATTCGGAGACTAAAATGATGAATTGTATTCAGAGACTAATCTTCTATTGTATTCGATGAATCTGTTGTTGATGTGTGTTGTCTATATTTTGTCCAATTATACATTTTGTAACCTGTGCAAAAAACAGAAAAATAAAAAATAAAAAAACCTAATATTCATACTAATGGCGCATCACATCATAGTGCGCCATTAGTATGCCAAAGGATACTAATGGCGCATCATTAAACAATGCGCCATTAGTATGCCGAAGTTACTAATGGCGCATCCTATTGTCGTGCGCCATTAGTATGCCAAAGCACCTGGGTATACATGGCCCCCTGGGAGGCATACTAATGGCGCACTATTGTATATACTAATGGCGCATCTGAGGTGCGCCATTAGTATACCAGATACTAATGGCGCACCAGTGGTGCGCCATTAGTAAAATATACTAATGGCGTGCTACTAATGGCGCACCACTAATGCGCCATTAATGGCCAAATTAGGTGCGCCATTAGTAGGCCTTTTCCTAGTAGTGAGACAAGCATGACCACCTGGTAGTCTTATAATAAAACACTACCGAGTTTTGGTTGGGAACCATCAACGAGGACAACGGAATCTTGTGCATGACCTAGGATAGCACAACAACTCCTTTTCCTTGAACAAGTCAATCAATGGCTTGGTGTGCTAGGTACACATATGGACTGGAGGAAGAGAGCCTATCAAACCATAGAATACTTCGCACATGCATGACTAACTTGGGATGATTCCAAAGGAAGAAGAACAAGCTTTCTCGAATCCATGGGGGCAACTTGCATTAGATGCACATGAATTAGAGGAAGTCACATCTTTCAACCGTACATATGCTTCATGAACATTAATGAGGGAAATGCTTATAAATTTTCCAACACTAGTATAATGTTCAACATGAATCATGGGGGAGACAAAATGCTGCTGATGGGCTCAACAGCAACTCATCAGAATTTCCATATCACTGGACTTCCACCATCATGTGAACACGGTGATGGTACTGGTCAGACCAAAAGATGTAATGGTGTATGCTCGAGGGATCAACCACGGGTAAGACAACATTACGAACATTGTTGGTTCTGATTTGACTTGACAATAGCCCATACTCAAGTCAACGTTTCGACGAGGCAATAAATCGAACAACTGATCACAAGGACCAATCGATGCAGATATCATCTTTCTTCAAACGTACACACAAAAGATATCCCTTAGAGATGAACTAAGTTAAGCAAAGCTTCTACCTTCCAACTCTCCAAGTTGTTTTCTAGCTCAACCAACTAGCTCAGGGATATCCAACACAGATTCTTGGAGAAAGAGTGGTTAATTGGTAAACCAACTTGATCACGAACTAACCATATCAGTCAAGGGATGACCTGGTGATACTTCCGTGAAGGTATCCGGAAAATCAGGAACCACCCAGATGTTATTATGCTCGGGAACAATCTTGCTTCTCAAGGCAAGACGACATGATCATAAGAGCAAGGGATTCAATCCTAACACAAAGAACGAAGAGTGCACCGGAAATAAGGACTAGGTAGCACGATCAATCTTAGGATGATGATTCAATAACCAACACGCTAAGAATGAGAGTATTGTCCATTAACTACCAAGCAACACGGTAGCTAGGAGTATTGATTTCTAGGTAGCACGATCAATCTTAGGATGATGATTCAATAACCAACACGCTAAGAATGAGAGTATTGTCCATTAACTACCAAGCAACACAGGTGCTAGGAGTATTGATTTCACACACCACGTACACTTGTCGGCATTCCGGTTACATAACAGGAACGAGGAAATGAACATGGCAAGAAGTATCACTGCGTCAAGAATTCATAAGAGGTGGTGCAATTCTCATGACACTCTTGACATAAAGATGGTAACACTCCAAGGTAGAACAGAGCAAAAGCTGGATTGGCATTTTGATCTGCGGAATACAATTGCTTTGACCCAATCCTAGATATGGATGAGGTTCTGGAGTTTGTTTCTCCTAGTCATTCTGGAATAGAATGGCTTGACGGACCACAAGAATAATAGGCATCGATAACAATGCTGCACATACCTGACTATCAATTGATAGATGAAGGTCGGAATATAACTGAAGGGGGACAACTCAAAGGAACATATAACTTTCTGAGTTGTGGATGCATAGATTAGTATGTCGAACGAGTTCAACATATTTCTTCCGGATAACCCATGCAGAAAGGTAGAACTGGCAGAACACATATGAATGGAGAACTCCTCAAGAGCACTGATTGTGATCTTTGATCCAACAAACTTCTGCCATAAGTGGTTCATAGTATTTGGAAGAAGGAAATACCACAGGACCTCGAGGACTAATGCAAAGGTTACTAATAACCTAAAGGAACGAGCAAACACTATCAACATGAAGTAAGTAGGGTGAATCTCGGGTTCAAAACCCAGAAATAGAAGGCCTACTAACTAAATGGCATCACGAGATGCTTTCAAGAAGATGGCCAGAATCATCACACTGGGGATACGAAAGCATTGCTAAATTCTCGAGGACACCTAGGGTCATAATACTAACTCCAACATACACGTCAAGGCAACGGAGTACCTCAACACACCGATTAGTGTGCTTAATCTGGCCAAAAACATCAGAACAAGGAAAGTAGCAAGCAATCAGAGTGTTTAGAAACCTGGGATGACTCGGACAACATAACAGATGTAATTGCTTAAAAGATTTGAGACAACCTGCAAAAATGGTGGCATAGCCACTCAACATCACAAACTCAAGGTTCTGAGGCAGCTATGAACATATGGAAGTAGTAGGAACTGAATGAGGCTTGAACTCAACAATCCTAGGCAAACTACGGTTTAGTAACGTCATCCTGAGAGATAGAAGAGAAGCCTAGTTCTTAACCCCGTAGAAAAGATAAGATGACTCAGATCAGAAGGTCATGAGGATAAGGAGTAAAAAGAGCCTTACGTTCCCATCCACAATCAATTCCCTTATATAACTAAAGCATTTCTAGACACACTTCGACCAGCTGGCTTGGTAATCCTACAGCAGTCAGGCTCTGATACCAACGCTGTCAGAACCCCGATTCTAAGTCACATCGATCTAGCCTGTAACACCTCATATCACCTTTGTGGCCTCACGCACGGTATCCCCATCGGGTGTCGCCTTACCATGGCCCGGGACCGTTTGCGCCTTTTGGCTCACGTATATGATAGTCGCTAGCATCCATATGACAGAGAACCCAGGCCGACATGACTAGTCATGAACCCAAAGTGGCACTAACTTACGGGGACAGGCATACATGAATCAACATCGAGCATGTCGGTCAGCAGCGTGCGAATCCGGGCTGTAGCACTGGGCTAACAGGACTCCGGGAACCCGGGCTGTAGCAGGCTAGGCAGGACTCCGGATGTCACCGCGTGACATTTCCCCGAAGGGACAGACACAGGAACGAAGTGAATCACATGCCGGCCAGTCAAGTGTTCCGGCAGTAGTGCTGGGCTAGCAGGACTCCGGTGAACCGGGCTGTAGCGGACTACTATGGCTCATGGAAGCACAAGACTACATCCCCATAAGAGAGGCTAGCCGAAGGAAAACAACTAGTTCGATCCAAACAATACCAAGCATTCAATCAATACACCCAATGATCAAAATCTGCAATAAACATATGCATCACAACAAGACTCTAACGACTCAGAGCTATTCCTTACAGTAGCGTTGCCACGGACCAAGAAGTACAAACATGTCTCATGACCCACATACAGTTCCATACACAGCAACAACACAGCAGGAAGCTAACTCATCCTAGTTTCAATATTTGATAACAAATCGAAATATGAAAACCAGAGCAGACCCAACTCTCTCCAAAGCTCCTTGAGTTGCTTAGGATTTCGAGGATTTGCGGAACGGAAATGCAACGAAAATATGATATGCAAGGAAACTGACTATGTAACATCCAAATTGAAAATTTGGGATGTTACATAAATTAAGCAAACGTGAGTACAAATCTACCCAGCAAGACTTACATCAGAACTATCTACATATGCATCAGTATCAACAAAGGGTGGTGGATTTTAACTGCAGCAAGCCAGCTTCGACTCGGTGGCTATCCTGAACTACGACTGCAAGTAACTCTTTTGAGGTGGCGCACACGAGTCCACATATTCACCATATCAATACACCACTATGGATCCGCTCCGTCTCCCTACGAGAACGCCATCCATAGCACTCACGCTTATCTTGCGCATTTTAGAGTATCCACTTTCACTTGTCTATGAACTAGGCAAGGGGTCCAAGTCCTCCGAGGAACCGGCTATTCGAATAGATAAGATAACCCTGCAGGGGTGTACTTCTTCACACACGCTCTCGCCACTTACCACCATGTACACCGTGTATCTCGGCAACCTTCAAGCGGAAGCCTGGCGAGGGAGTCGGCCATGACCTGACTAACCAACAAGTCTCTAGTCCAGGTTTATCGCCTATTCGGGTTCCATCCGCAAGGAGATCCGGCCGGGTCGCTCACGGCCCCAAACGATGTGAGCAGGGTTCCCAAGCCCACCATCCGGGTGCCACTTGGTACACCGGCCACTGCCTAGTCTGTCCCAAGCCCACCTGTACCGGGTGCCACTTGGTAGACTACTAACACTACCTACAAACACCAGAAACTAGTTGCAACTCCTGGACAGAGATCGTGATTAATAAGTCGAGAGGGGTTACGAACCCAATGTGTGGTAGTAACTGTTCATGGATCACAAACACAGAACTCAGTTCCTGAGACGACTGCAATGAGACAACCCACCATGTACTCCTACATGGCCTCTCACCGCTACCTTTACCAAATCGTGTTCACACACTTAGCTCTCAACGGTAGGACATGTTCACCACCCAATTCATCCCGATGAATCAGACCAGACTCAACTCTAAGCAGTAGCAGGCATGACAAACAAGCATGAATGAGTAGGCACATCAGGGCTCAAACAACTCCTACTCATGCTAGTGGGTTTCATCTATTTACTGTGGCAATGACAGGTCATGCAGAGGAAAGGGTTCAACTACCGCAGCATGTAACAGTTGAATTGTTGTCCTAATGCAGTAAAAGAGAGCAGGAGCGAGAGAGTGGGATTGTATCGGAATGAACAAGGGGGTTTTGCTTGCCTGGCACTTCTGAAGATAATATAGTTCTTCATCGGTGTCATCGATCTCATCAAACATCGTCTACAGAGGGGACAAATACCGGCAAACAAGAAACACAATCAATGCAATGCACAATATGATGCATGATCATGACATGGCAATATGCTGTGATTTGGGCTAATGCAACAAAAAGTCATTTTAATTGAAGTGGAATTCAAAGCTAGATCAAATTCCAACTCCAAATCTATTATCAAATTTGTCCTAATCATGTTTCATCCTAAACAGTGAGGTTAACTTGCTCAAACATGCATGAAAACAGTACAGATGGATAGATTAGATTTTTCTGATCATTTTTCATATATAATTTATTCATTCAGTATGAATTACTATGATTTTTAGAAGTTGCAAACAATTTCTGGAATTCTATATAACAATAAATCCAAAATTAGTTTATGCGTCACAGTGCGAGGGACTGAGCAGTCAACCGGGCACGTTCAGTCAAACCTGACCAGGACCCACTGTCAGGACCCATACATTTAGTGTCATTAGACAGGTGGGCCGTCAACGCCACATCAGCAGGTCAACGCACACGCGTGGCCACGTGTTAGATAATTTTAATCTATTTGTTAGCGGTAAGTTAGGCAGCGGGCCCGCACGTCAGTGAGAGTGTGGGTTAATAGTGGGGTCATTAACTGCTAATGACGGTGCCACGTCATCATCGCCGGCGTTATAACCACCGGCGTAAACAGAGCACGGCGAGGCTGCTCGTCCGGCCAACTCCGGCGACGAGAGGTCGCGCGGCCGGGCGCGTTGGAAGCGGCGCAAAAGGCGCGTCCGTTGGTGGCCTCGGGCGGCGCTGGGGTGGCGTGCAACGGCGGGGACGGGAGTTGGGCGGCGGCCGGAGCTACGGTGCGTGTGCGCGGGGCCCGTGGTGCTAGCGACCCAAAGAGTGGCTGGGCGGCATCACCTGGCCACCCGGAGCACGACGAGAACAGTGCAAGGAGAGACGAATCGCACAACAAGTAGAGCACCGCAATGGAGACGGCGAGCTTTCGGCCATGCGCAGAATCGGTGCTAGAGGACGCTAGAGGAAGGGGACAGGGGGGAAATGAGAGGAGCTCACGGTGCATCAGACGGGAAGCTCGGCGGGCTCGGGGAAGTCGTGACGGCGACGAATCCGTCGATGGAGTCCAGCCATGCTCGGAGAAGAACGATCGATGGTGACGTTATGGTGCTTCCGGGCTTGTGTGCTTCGGCGTGGAGGAGCTTCGTGTCGTAGCGGAGCGCGTGGACCAAGAGGAGGGGCGAGGGGAGCGCGGTGGCCATGGTGGCAGCGGACGGTGGCGACGGAGGCGCTTGGGCACATTTGGGAGAGAGGGCTAGAGTCCGAGGGAGAGAGCAGAGAGAGGGAGAAGGTTCAGGGCGTCCAGGGCAGCTCAACGACGCCAGAGGAGGGCGCAGGGGGCGTCGACAGCGCGAAGCAGGAGGTGGCCGCTCGGGCGCGTGCGCTGGCTGCCAGTAGGCGCAAGGTTGAAGACAACCTTGCCCCTGGTGGCTGGGCCAGGTAAGTGGGCCGCCAGGTGGGCTGCAGGTAAGCTCTTTCCTCTCTCTGGTTTTCTATTTTGTTTTCTGTTTTTCTATTTTTGCTATTATGTTTTGATTTAGTTCAAAGACCAAACCATTTTCAAAATTCATGAAAATAATTGTGTGAACTAAATGGACTTATCCAAAGCTACACAACAATTTCCAGAATTATTGAACATATATTTATTATATAACAAATATAGATCCAATTCAAATATTTATTGGATTAATTCAAAGGCCCAAAATAATTTTTTTGAGATTCTAGAAATATTGGTTTGAATTTTATCCCTTGCCAATATTTCCAGAGATTAACAGGAACATTTTCTTGGACTCATTTGATGAGATTTAAATGTTGGTTATTTTTAGAGGTCTTCTGAGGCTTTTGAAAATTCCTCAATTCAAATTTCATTTGAATTTAAACATGATGCTCACATGAAGGGCTAGCCTAGTGCATACCATGGTTATTTTTAGAGGTCTTCTGAGGCTTTTGAAAATTCCTCAATTCAAATTTCATTTGAATTTAAACATGATGCTCACATGAAGGGCTAGCCTAGTGCATACCAGAACTAGGGATGTGACACCTACTCTTCGATATATATAATCCTAAGACTCAAAACATTTTTCTAGACTCAACATCATCAGCGATTCGATCAAGCAGGGGTCTCCTAAGTCAGGGAAGGCTCAGATTACCAACTTGTTACACCCACGATGGGGCTATATCTCCCACGTGTCGGAGCACGACTTAGAGGCATAACCGCATGTTAGGCATCTCGCACGAGGGGTAATCTTTACACATCCCATGTACTGAATGAGAAAGGGATAAAGAGTTGGCTTACAATCGCCACTTCACACAATACATAAATAGAGCATTACAACATCCAGAATACAATCAAGGTCCGACTACGGAACCAAAATAAAGAAAGACAACCCCTAATGCTAGATCCCCGATCGCCCTGACTGGGCTCCACTACTGATCAACTGGAAAATGAAACAACACAACGAACACGCCTTCATCGAGCTCCCACTTGAGCTCGGTTGCGTCACCTGCACTGGAATCATCGGCACCTGCAACTGTTTGGAAGTATCTGTGAGTCACGGGGACTCAGCAATCTCACACCCTCAAGATCAAGACTATTTAAACTTATGGGTAGAAAAATGTAGTGAGGTGGAGCTGCAGCAAGCAATAGCATATATGGTGGCTAACTTACGCAAATAAGAGTGAGAAGAGAAGCAAAGCATGAACGTGAACTAGAAGTGATCATGAAACTACTTACGTTCAAGCATAACACAAGAACCGTGTTCCCTTCCCGGACTCCGCCGAGAAGAGACCATCACGGCTACATACGCAGTTGATGCATTTCAATTAAGTTAAGTGTCAAGTTCTCTACAACCGGATATTAACAAATTCCCATCTGCCCATAACCGCGGGCACGGCTTTCGAAAGTTCAAAACACTGCAGGGGTGTCCCAACTTAGCCCATCACAAGCTCTCACGGTCAACGAAGGATATTCCTTCTCCCAGGAAGACCCGATCAGACTCGGAATCCCGGTTACAAGACATTTCGACAATGGTAAAACAAGACCAGCAAAGCCGCCCGAATGTGCCAACAAATCCTGATAGGAGCTGCACATATGTCGTTCTCAGGGCACACCGCATGAGCAGTCCGTACAACTAAAACCAACCCTCAAGTTTCCTCGAGGTGGCGCTGCAAGGGGCTCTATTTTGGACCAACACTCAGAGGAGCATTGACCCCGGGGGGGGGGGGGGGGGGGGGGGGGGGGGGGGGTTAAAATAAAGATGGCCCTTGAGTCTGCAGAACCCAAGGGAAAAAGGCTTAGGTGGCAAATGGTAAAACCAAGGTTGGGCCTTGCTGGAGGAGTTTTATTCAAGGCGAACTGTCGAGGGGTTCCCATTATAACCCAAGAGTGGAACAAAACACCAGGCATGAGGCCGAGCCTTCCACCCTTTACCAAGTATATAGGTGCATTAAAGTAAACAAGATATAATAATGATATCCCAACAATAAACATGTTCCAACAAGGAACAAACTCCATCTTCACCTACAACTAGCAACGCTATAAGAGGGGCTGAGCAAAGCGGTAACATAGCCAAACAACAGTTTGCTAGGAAAGGTGGGTTAGAGGCTTGACATGGCAATGTGGGAGGCATGATAAAGCAACTGGTAGGTACCGTAGCATAGCAAAAGAGCGAGCAACTAGCAAGCAAAGATAGAAGTGATTTCGAGGGTATGGTCATCTTGCCCGAAATCCCGCAAGGATGAAGAACGAATCCATGAAGAAGACAAACGGACGTAGACGAACGGATCCTCACAACTCCGGAACACAGCCAAAGCTAACGCGAGAAGTAACCCGAAAAGAACCGAGCAACATAGTAAACAACCATCACATGAACATGGCATGATGCGCAAACAAGTATGATGCATGTCCGGTTTAATGAAGCATGGCATGGCAAAGTGCACAAACAACCCTGCAGGAGTTGCATATTGACGGAACACCACATTTGAATATTTAGTTCACTCCCGTTTATGTACCCAACAATTTTAAATGTTGTTAAGCATGGCAAGAGGTGAAGCACAATTAAACTACACTATCTAAGCAATTAAAATGGGGCCGGAAATAACAAACAACAATTCCGGTAAAACCCCATATGCATTTAGCAATTCAAAGCAACAACAATTTTTAAACATTTTAAATGTTGTTATCATGATGTGAATGACATGTGGAAGTTATGCAATTTTAAGGAAATGTTGGCATGATAAGATATGAGGCATTTGTCATCGTGGCGGAAACGAAAGGGGTGCCACGGCAACGAATCCGAAAAAATGATGCCACGGCAACATATCGGTTCCGGTAGCTCATGGAGATACCGGTGCAAAGGAAAGTGGCGGGAGCGTGCAAAAGATGGTGGGGTGATCCCGGTAACCGGGTTCCCACATGACGGTGGCAAGGAAACGAGGAACGCTACAGACACGGTGCAAACAAAGGGTGCATCTCATACAACACAAGCAATCGCTCTCGGACGGTCGTCTCGGGGTTATACCTTCGAAGCGCGCTTTTTCGAAACGGGTCGAGTTCGATGCGGTGTACGGGAAGTAGGTGTTCTCGGGACGGTCGTAGTGGAAGTAGTGGTACTATCGGTCTTCGGCGATCATCGGGACAGTAGTGGAAGTAGTCGTTCTCGTGGCGATGGTAGTCGTTCATGTTCTTAGTCGCACAAGTTTCCGTAGATGTTCGGGTTTATGACACGGAACTTGACATCCACGGGGCCTCGCGGGTCGACGGTAGGGGTACACGTTTGTAGTCGTACACTCTCCATAGATATTCGGGGTTGTCACCGTACGTAGTCGATGTAGTTGAACTTGGCGTAACCAAAGGGCACTTGGTCAACCCACGCAGGCGCACACTGTTTGTCATACACATGGCGGGTCATCGGATAGTAGTACACGTTTCATAGATGTACAAGTCGTCGTAGCCGTTCGGGTCTTGGGCCTTGGCGAAACCCACAGACACAAACTTGCGTCCCTGGTAGGGAGATTCTTGACAGAACCCACAATGGTCTTGGAGGTCAATGCCTGGATGCCAAGGCAGTGGAGGTGCATGCGGGACTTGGCAGGTTCCACACGTAGATGCATCAATGATGCTCGGAGGCAGCAGCAGGGCAGAAGGAAGACGTGATCAGCCGGCGGCACCGGAACGTGGCGGAGCTGCCGGAGCTGGCCGGATTAGCTGTAGGGGAGGCATGGCGGTGCTCGGAGGAGGTTATGGATGGCAGGGGCACGCGCGAGGAGGACGCAGGCGAAGATGTGGTGGAGGTCGCCGGTGCGGGCGAAGGCAGCGGCAGCAGGGCACGACGTGATGGCGCAACAGCTACTGTTGCTGCTAGCGACGAGGTCGAGGCAGGATTCGTCCGCAGAGGGACGCGGGCAGGAGGAAGAAGAGGCCGACATGGGTGGCGCAGAGGTCCTCGGGTTGTGGCGCGTGGCCGACTTGCAGGTCGCCGGAGCAGCGAGGCAAGGTCGGGCCGACAAGGCAGAGGTGGGGCAGCGGCTGAAGGGTCACCGTCGTCGGTGGTTGCCGGCTGTTGGTGTTGCTCCGGCAAGGAGGTGGAGGTGCTAAAGAGGCGGCTCGGAGCAGCAGCCTATAGGGTCCTGGTGCGGGTACCATGGCCGGAGGCGGGGAGGTGCTTGGGCGGTGGGACAGGGCCTGCTGGTCAGGCGCGAGGAAGGAGACGCGCAGAGGAGGCTCGCATGGGGAAGAAGATCCGGCGGGGCGCGAGGCAGCCGGGCGGCCTCCTGCAGGATCCGGCGAGGGGCGATGAAGATCAAGAGGGAGGAGGGGGTTCGAACACAATCCTCCTGGCGCTTGATGTGCATGCGTGCGGCGCTGCGAGAAGAACAGGGCAATGTGGAATCGGGCGCAGGGGCTCCTGGCGGCGAGAGGGAGAGACCGATAGGAAGGGGTCGGGCCTAGGGTTAGGTGGGGATCGGGCAGGCCTGGCTATGGGCTTAGAGGCAAATGGGCCGGCCTTACTCTCTCTTCTCACTTCTCTTCTCACTTTTTCCATTTTTTAGAACAAAACAAAAAAAGAGAAAGAAAAGAAAGAGAAGGTAGGGGTGGAACCTGGGCATGGGGATAATATTCACGGACTCGTAAAAATGTGCATGGTCCACGAAAAATAGGAGAGGCATGATTGAAAGATGTGATTCAAACTCATTTGAATTTAATTCAAATGGGTTTGAACTAGGGCTTGGTAAACGGGTGGTCCAAAAATGTTTGGATTTTTGGTGGAGCTCTGGAATATGATGAAAGAATAAATAGCAAAGTTAGAGGCCAAGAGTTGTGATAACAAAGGCATTGGGATTTTTGCAAGTGTGTTATGGTGAATTCCAAAATAATGAAATATTTAATATAGCTCCCAGATATCGGGAGGATATGTTATAAAGAGAAGTCAACCTTCCCTCGATTTAAATAGATCAAAGATCTATGCATTTTATTTTGTTGAGTTGAGATGCAAAGATTAAAGACATGATGGCATGATGACATGATGCAATGCACATGATGACATGGCAAGATGTGACACGCAAGCAAAAAGAAAACACACAAAGAATCTCGGAAACCCTGGAAGGCATCTGAAGCTCCGGTCTTGGGGTGTCACATCACCCCACATCTTTTGCATGACACGATCACGTCACTTCTTTTGCACCGGTCTCTCAACGAGTTACCGAAACAGGAATGTTGCCATGGCACCATTTCCGTTTTCGCCGCCATGACACCCTATCGTTCCGTCATGGCGACCAAATGCCCCATATCATCTTCATGTTAACTTTTCACAAAATTGCATAAAATTTGCATTTGTCATCCGCATCATGATAACAACATTTAAAATGTTTAAAATTGTTGCTTATTGTTTCCGGCCCCATTTAAATTGCTTAGATAGTGTAGTTTAATTGTGCTTCACCTCTTGCCATGTTAACCACATTTAAATCTTGTCTTGTTTATAAGTGAGAAAGAACTAAATAATTGAATGTGGTGTTTTTTCAATATGCATCTCGTTGCATATTAAGCTCCACTTAACTTGTTGTTTTGTTTGTGCACTTTGCCATGCCATGCATATTTAAACCGGACATGCATCATCCTTGGTTGTGCATCATGCCATGTTTATGCTTCTATGTTTACCATGTTCTTTGTTTCTTTGCGATTTTCTTATCTCATTAGCTTCGGTTTCGTTCCGGAGTTGTGAGGATTCGTTCGAACTACATCCGTTTGTCTTCTTCATGGACTTGTTCTTATTCCTTGCGGGATCCCAGGCAAGATGTTTGTTCCTTGATATCACCTCTATCTTTGCTTTGCTAGTTGTCTCGCTCTATCGCTATTGTCGTGCTACCTATCTAATTGCTTGTCAGCCTCTTGCGTTGCCATGAATCCTCTAACCACCCTCCTAGCAAACCGTAGGTTGGCTAAGATACGCTTTTCTCAGCTCCTCTTATAGCGTTGTTAGTTGCAGGTGAAGTTGAAGATTTGCTCCATGCCGGAACTGGGATATTTTAGGAACATCACAATATCTCTTATTTAATTAATGCATCTATATACTTGGCAAAGGGTGGAAGGCTCAGCCTTATGCATGGTGTTTTCTTCCACTCTTGCCGCCCTAGTTTCCGTCATATCGGTGTTATGTTCCTTGATTTTGCGTCCCTAACACGGTGAGTGTTTATGGGGCCCTCTTGACAGTTCGCTTTGAACAAAACTCTTCCAGCAAGGCCCAACATTGGTTTACCATTTGCCTAATAACAACTAAAACTTGCATCGGGACCGGCTAGCACCTGAGGAATTAATTTACGACCCAGGCCAGTGCTCCTCTGAGTGTTGGTCCAAACCGGGCAGCCTGCGGGGCCACCTCAGGGAAACTTGAGGGCTGGTTTTACTCGTAGCTTGTCCCATCCGGTGTGCCCTGAGAACGAGATACGCACAGCTCCTATCGGGATTTGTCGGCACATTCAGGCAGTCTTGCTAAATTCTTTTACAATTGTCGAAATATCTTGTGCATCGGGATTCTGAGTCTAATCAGGTTGTCCCTAAGATAAGAGGTTTTACCTCTACTGGACGTGAGAACTTGTGATGGGCTAAGTTGGGACACCCCTACAGGGTTTAAACTTCCGAGGCCGTGCCCACGGTTATGTGGCAGATGTGAATTAGTTAATATCCAGTTGTAGAGGACTTGATGTACACTCAATTAAAATACACCAACCGCGTGCGTAACCGTGACTGTCTCTGTCTCTTTTCGGCTACGTTTGAGAAGAGAACACAGTTGGGTTATGTTTGAGCATAAGTAGTACAGGATCACTTCTTGATCATTACTAGTTTACGACCGTTTGCGTAGCTTCTCATCTTACTCTTGTACTCATAAGTTAGCCACCATACAATGCTTAGCGCTTGCCGCAACCCCACTTGATAACTTCTCCCCACCTAAAAGCTTTGGTAGTTTTAATACCCGGGAACCAGATTGCCGAGTCCTCGTGACTAATAGGTTTACTACACAAATAGGTGCATGTACAACTGAGTTTGATGCAGGCGATGGCCAGGAGCTCCAAAGTGAGTTCGATGAAGAGCGTGGGCGTATGTACGTGACATACCCCGATGATTAGTAGTGGTTCCTACTAGGGCCGATCGGGCTTAGTTGGGTGGTTATCTTCTTTTCTTTTTGTTCCGCCCGTAGTCGGACTTTGTGTGTACTCTGAATGATGTATGAATAATTTGATCATTGTGTGATGTGGTGATTGTAAGCCAACTATTTATTTCTTTGTTCATTTACATGGGAATGTGTGAAGATGGCCCTTCTTGTGACCATACCAAAATGTGGTTTTGCCTCTAAGTCGTGCCTCGACACATAGGAGATATAGCCGCATCTTGGGCGTTACAAAATACCTCCAAATGACACCCGTCATGAGAAGTGTCAGCAGGCACAAAGCTGGCAAAACAGCCCGGGAAGGCCTACCGGGCATGCAGAGTTAGGTATGATAGCACTGTTTTCTATCAAACACTACAAAAAAAGACACATCCGTGACATTTTGGGCCAAACGAATTTTTTTTCTGTCATACATATGACACTTCTATGACGATAATTGTGACAAAACCCGGTATCATCATAGATGTGGTGGGCTCCTACTTCTATGACAAAAAATCTTGATAGAAAATGGGATTTTCGTCCTGGGCGGGCCGGAGACGCAGCTGCATGACATTCTTTGGGCCGTCCATGACGGAAAAAAACCATGGTAGAAGCGAGGGGGAGGAAAATTTCAGGGAGTTCCCGGTTATGGTGGGAGGTCGGGGGCCGAGCGATGCACGTTTCTCTCGTACACGTACGCGCGTGTGTGCGAGGCGTTGGCTCTAACTAAACCTGAGCGAGGCATTGGGCTCTAACTGAACCCGAGCGATTGCACTGCAGGCTACGCGTTACTAAACCCGAGTGGTCGATCGATGTATGTTAACTGAACCCGATCGAGCGATTCCTTCACTACTGCTGCTAACTGAGCCGATCAATGCTGCCTCTGGGATGAACAGTGAGTGTTGCGCGCGGGGGGGGGGGGGGGGGGGGGGGGGGGGGGGGGGTGGATGAACAGTGAGCGGTGGCGTTGCCTCTGGATGAACAGGAACCCGTGGGGTGGTGGAGGGCTGGATGAACAGTAGAGGGTGGAGGGGTGCCCGTGGAGGGGTGGTTGAACAGGACCTCGTGGTGTGGAGGGCTGGATGAATAGTAGACGGTGGAGGGGTGGTTGAACAGTAGCCGGTGGAGTAGCGCGCGGTGGAGGCTGGATGAACAGGAGCCCGTGGAGGCTGGAGGAGGTCGATGGTAGCCCGTGGAGGCTGGAGGAGGTCGACGGTGGAGATGAACAATATCTCGTGGAGTCCCGTTTTGCGGTATGCCACACCCCTCCCGATGAACAGGGCCCCCGTTTTGACTGTAGGAGGTCTGTTTCGTCCGTTTTGCGGTATGCCACACCCCTCCCGATCAACAGGACCCCCTTTTCAACCGTAGGAGGTCCATTTTCTCTGTTTTGCGGTACGCCAGACCCCTCCCGATCAACAGGACCCCGTTCCGAACGTAGGAGGTCCGTTTCCTTCGTTGTGCGGTACGCCAGGCCTCGTTTCCATCGCGTGTTCTGTCCAAGCCCTCCCGATGAACACGACCACGCATTCCGTTCCGACCCAGCCAGTTGGCTCCCACGCATTTCGTTGCCTCCCGATGAACACAACACATTCCGTTGCCTCCCCATGAACACAACGCATTTCGTTGCCTCCCCATGAACACGACGACGATGTTGTTTCTCCGTTCCGACCCAGCCATGTACACGAGCCCTGGCCATACGTATGCGCGAGTAGGCATTCGAGACCCCGCCCGTATGTACACACACGTGGCCGTATTTTCTTTCTTGCACCCTGGCCGCTGTACGTACGTGTACATGCTATGTGCGCGCCTCTACTACAACACGTACGCGCCTGTACTACGACACGTGCACGCCTCTACATCCACCAGTATATATGTACATACACGTTCGCGACCAGAATGACAACGCTACGTACGCTTCGACCAGGTGGGTCTCGACTGTCAGGCACTTCCTTGCCTGTGAAGATGTAGCTGGTGGGTCCCAGCAGTCAGGGGGGCGAATCGTTTTTTTGCCCAGACGCACTTCCTTGCGTGCGAAGATGTAGCTGGTGGGTCCCATTAGTCAGGGGGAAACGTTTTTTTTTTTGCAAAATACAGTGGCCCGTCCGGTGGGTCCCAGCTGTCAGGTGGAGGAATCATTATTTTTCGTGTAATAAGGAGGCACTTCCTTGCTGCGGCCGTGGACCCAGCTTTCAGCCTCTCCACGTACAGTCCACGTCCAATGGAGGTCGTTCCTTGACCACGTTGACCACCCCGTGCCGAGAGCACCAGGGCGGTGGACGACGGCGAGGCCTAGGAAGGGGATGACGGGGAGCCGGGGAAGACGCGGCAGTGGAAGCCCACGCGGAGAGGAGTACGAGGATTCACTGGTTCGGCTGCGGTGTGAGGCCACCGTCACCGTAGGGCCTGGCCAGCTGTGGGAATAGTAGGGGGCGGTGGGGCCTCCGCGGCAACACAGCCGGCCACGGGAGGCAGGAGCATGCGGCACGACCGGCACTGTTTTGGGCGGCTGGAGCAAGAAGACCAGAGGTTGAAGAAGCACTACGGCAGTTGGATGGACATCGTACGGTCACTGGAGCTACAATCGTTTATATTGACTAAGTTGACAAAGCCCTCCGTCCCCGTCAACTTAGTAGGCCCACAAGTCAGCCTCCCACCAAGGTGGGTCCCAGCTAGCAGGGGGTATTCATTTTTTTGTGCGTAGTAAGGAGGCACTTTCGGTAGGTCCGAGCTGACAGCAGGGGAACGTTTTTTCACTAAATATGGTGGCCCTCGTGTGGGTTCCAGCAGTCAGGGGCAAACGTTTTTTTCACAAAATACTGGTGGGCTTCCGGTGGGTCCCTACTGTCAGGTGGAGGAATAATTATTTTCCCCGTAATAAGGAGGCACTTCCTTGCAGCTGCCATGGACCCAGCTGTCAGCCTCTCCACGTATAATATTCTTCCGATGGAATTCGGTCGTTGACCACATTGACCACGCCGCGCCGAGAGCACCACGGCGGTGGACGACGGCGAGGCCTAGGAAGGGGACGACGCGGAGCCGGGGAAAACGCAGCAGTGGATGCCCATGCGGAGAGGAGTACGAGGGTTCACTGGTTCGGCTGCGCTACCGTCGCCGTAGAATAACAGGGTGTGTGGGTGAGTGGAGTGGAGGGATGGCCTGGCCAGCGGTGGTAGTAGTATGGGGGCGGTGAGGCCTCCGCGGCAGCACACCGGCCACGGGAGGCAGGAGCAGGCAGTACGACCGGCGCTGCTTTGGGCGGCTGGAGCAAGAAGACCAGAGGTTGAAGAAGCACTACGGCCGTTGGATGGACATCGTACGGTCAGTCGAGCTAGAATCATGCATATTGAGTAAGTTGACAAAGCCCTTCGTCCCCGTCAACTTAGTAGGCCCACTATACTGGGTCCCAGCTAGCAGGGGGAGTATTCATTTTTTTTGTGCGTAATAAGGAGGCACTTCCTTGCGTGCGAAGATATAGTTGGTGGGTCCGAGCTGTCAGCGGCGATAACGTTTTTTTGCGAAATACAGAGGCCCTCTCGATGGGTCCCAGATGTCAGGTGGAGGAATCATTATTTTGCGCGTAATAAGGAGGCATTTCCTTTGCGTGCGGCCATGGACCCAGCGGTCAGCCTCTCCATATACAGTCCACTTCAGATGCATGTCGGTCGTTGACCACGCTGACCACGCCACGCCGAGAGCACTAGGGCGGTGGACGACGGCGAGGCCTAGGAATGGAACGACATGGAGGCAGGGAAGACTCCATAGTTGTTTTTGTTTCCCACGCGGAGGGGAGTACGACTGTACGAGGGTTTACTGGCTCGTCTGCCGTCACCGAAGAATAATAGGAGGTGTGGGTGAGTAGAGGGATGGCTATGCCATCGATGGGAGTACGGTGGGGCTGTGAGGCCTGCGCGGCAGCAGAGCCGGTCGCGGGGAGGAGGGAGCAGGCAGCCCCGTCAGCGCTTGTTTGAGCGGCTAGAGCAGGAAGAGCAGAGATTGAAGAAGCACGGCGGCCGTTGGATGGACATCCAACAGTATACAGGCCATATGTGGAAAGCCTCAAATCTGTGGAAAACAGCAGACAACCCATCTGCCATTATTTCAAATAATTTACAGCCCATTTGCTAATTCTTACGGGTTTTTTTGGAGCCCATATTCTTTTTATTAGCATTACAGCCCATATTGTGGCCATGGTTAAAAAATTATACGAAATTTTGCAAATGTCGATGCGGTCTGAACTGTTTTTAATCCTGAAATTTCGAGTCACATTCAGACCGATATTAAAAATAATTGTATATCAATATAAAATCCAATAAATTGTCCACGCATAAAATGAATGCAATTTAAAATCTTGAAATGAAAAAAAGATATTTGAAACTAATTGCCAGCTTGATGTGTTTTAAAAATGTACAGCCCATTTCTCATTACTGATAGGCCATTTTCTCGGCCAGCCGAATGAAGCTCTCCTCGTCTTGAAAGATTTGCAGCCCAACAGGCCTGATAAAGCCACTTACTTGAAAAATCACAAAAAAACTGGGCTAGCCATTTTGAGAAAGAAAAAAAACTACCGGGCTGGTCTGTGGTAAACATAAAAGAAAAGGTTGTCTAGACAGGCTAGAGTGTCCCGCACAGCCCAGTTGACACCCTGCTTCCGTGTCAAAAACAAATTAGATAAATGCCACTCCAATTATGGAGATTCATAAAAATGCCAATGCAATTTCCAAACTTTGAAAAATGCCACTGCAATTTTTGCAAACTTTGAAAAACGCCACTGCAGTTTGCAAACTTTGAAAAATGTCACTCCAGACTTCGAAAAATGCCACTAGAAATGGCATGAAATGGCATTTTTCAAAGTTTGGAAATTACAGTGGCATTTCTCGGATACACCAGATTTGGAGTGGCATTTATCAAATTAACCCAAAACAAAAATAATTGGGCGAGCTGCTGGGTCCCTAGTGTCAGTCGCTCGTTGTGCAATTCTCTCGTTTATTGACTAAGTTGACAATGGCATGGGACCCAGATGTCAGAAATCCACTAGGAGGAGCCATTTTTTATTGTCTTGAAATAAGGAGGCACTTGCTTGCGTACTACCATGACCTTGGCGGGTCCCTGCTGTCATCCTCTCCAGGTACAATCATCTCCTGATTGTGTACGCGTCAACTTGCTAGGCCCACAAGTCAGCCTCTAACCCGTGGAGGACAAATACAACCCATTAAAAAAATAACAGCCCATTCCATACGTTCAAACGGAAAGTTCAACATTCAGAGCAAAGTAACAGGTACGATCCACATATAGAGTACTGAACTTCCACGTTGACAACCATCGTAGCCAAGTTAAATATCTACTCCCACTAATACTCTAATAGCGTACAAGTACTAACTTACTCTTAGCTAACTAGACGATGCCGACCGCCATCTGTGGTACATGCTAAACGCCGGCACCGGCGTCGTGCGCCCCGCCTCGGACTTGCAAGAGGTGCGATAGGGCGCATTCCTCGCGCGCGTTGGCCCTTTCCATGCTGGTGTGGTCCACCGAAGCTTCGGCTTCCAAGCAGGAAACCCACTTGACGAGCTGGTAGTAAAAATTGGCGTCGCGAACGTGTGCGTGCCCGACAGCTCCAGGTCTATTTGCCGGGCGTTGGCCTCCACGTAGTCGGCCCAGTTGCGGGCGCTCTGCTCGCGACTCAGAGCGTCGGTGCGCTGCTGCTCTATGTCCCACTGGTGGCGCAAATCGGTGATACGCTGCTCCTCCGCCAGGCGGTCGCGCTCTAAAAACTCCAGCTCCTCCGCCATGCGGTCGCGCTCCAACAACTCCTCGATCTTCGCATCGCCATCTAAAGACAGATAGAATGCCTCCTCCCTCCGTCTGCCTTCCGGTGAAAACCCGAACACTAGTTCCGGCGGTGACCGCCTCCGGCGTCGCCTACCGCGGACGGGGGCATGGCGGACGTGGCGAGCGACGTCGGGCCGGTGGGGGCTTATGAGGATATGGCGAGTTGAGTTACGGTGGCACCGAAGAAGGCCGGGAAGCAGTACTTATAGGCGGAAGGTAGCGCGACAGTCATCGGAATTCAATGCATAATGGCTTAGCGTGCCAGCTTGCCATGGAAAACTAGAGAAACTGAAATTATGATTGTGCGGTCCCATCCCGTCTAGGTCGCACGCCGGCATGGCGGTCAAGCGAGTGCACTCGAATCATCTCCCTCCTTGTCAATAATGATTCCACGGATTTAAAAAGCCCGCAACAATTAAAGCGTATCTTTTTTCACATCAGTTAGCTACCTTAATTACGGCTGGCTGCATGCAGGCACTCAGAATCGCTCGCAGGCAGTACGCGAAGTAGCATGCAACGAGTCGCAGCCAAGGGCATGCATGCAGCAACTTAAATCGCTGGAATTGATTAGGCTTAAACTTCAGCATGCCGTTAATTATTGCCATGCCTTAGTCTTGCTGCTTTGCTCACGGAATTAATTAGGCTTAAACTTCTTTAGAGGTAGGCATTTTTATCCGTGTAGGATCAATAGTGTAGCTTGTCAGTTTCTTCAGAGGTAGGCATTTTTATTCAAAAAACTGCCAGTTCACATCTTGCGTCGCAACTAAAACTGCCAAGAGCGCATTTGTAGGCTAGCTAGTGATCGATCAGTAACTTGTAAACACTGAGCGAACATAAATAAGTAACTGTTAATGCATCTCAATGATTCACAGATCATATACAAATATGTAGCTCCAAAAGCAAAGATCATCCACTTCAGATCTTGCATCGCAACTAAAACTAACTAGTACGATTCCCATACATAAGATCAACATGTTAGTGCATCTCAATGATTCATAGATCATATACAAATATGTAGCTCCAAAAGCAAAGATCTAGAAAAAACATCTGTTCTTCCTACTAACATGGATGCTTCTCTTGGCCAGCATTCAGTACAGACTGAAAGACAAATTTGTTTGTGAAGTCTACAATTCCTCTTCCAAACGTAAGTAGTTTCTCCAACAGCTGGAACCATGAGAATGAACCACACATGATGGAGGAACATCCACTGCAATATGATTTGGTCTTCTCTCGAGCACACCGCGAGACTATTTTCGGAATACAAACTTTAACTTAGGCAAAATGATGCCCATTGTATAATCAGACCAAAGCAATGAAGCACCTAGTGTTGGCCAATAAATAGTATAGTACTACTTTTCTGCAGTCCATGAAGTGACTATCCAATCTTTCGGTGTCTATTTTCAAATGGCATTGCATGCAATGACTATACTATTCTCTTGTGCAGTTCAACCAAAATTGCGGACACTTTGTTTGTTTGCCAAATAGCAACGGGCAGACATCTCTGTCTGCACAAATATCAAGCAACTAGTAAACATATACCACACCTTGTATTTTCGGTTTAAACATGTCTCTTCCGCTTAGCATCTGTCATGTTCTGCATTGGACAATCTGATACAGTTATGTTTTGCCCTGGACAATTTCATACTGAATTAATTTGCTGGTTCAGAGCAGAAATATAGGGCCTATTCTTCATCAGACCAAGGATATCCATGTTCGTAGTGATGGAAGAGGTGAAATCGATACAACCGAAATTGAGCATCCAATCATTGAATCATGTCCTGCACTTCCAATGTAGGTCCACCCTGCCAATAAATTCACATGCAAACCACTAGTATTACTATCTAATGATAGTACAAAAAGAGTAGCAAGATAGTAGCAAACCATGTACCTTCGTAATGAACAGCTCATAGTGCCACCAATTGGATATAAAGGTTTGGAAAAAAACATGCTCCCAATGTTGAACCAGTTGGACTTTTTGTGCAGTTCCACTAAAATCGAGCATCACTGTTTGCATAGATATTGAAAGTGTGATTACTCTAAAAGTGGCACTAGTTGAAGCATAGACTCACAAATATAAGCATTCCAATTTATTAATGGGAAAAGGTAGCAAGACTGTTTCTAACCACCTGTTTGAAGGAATAAATAAAGCAACAATGGCTGATGTCAGGAAGGCATACATAGTTTTTTCTGAAAAACTAAGCCATTCCTGACCTTTCCTCTTCTTTTAAGCAAATTTTGGGCAGTTCTACTAAAATAAAATGCCATCACCGCCTTGACAATTTAGTGACACTGTACAAAAGGAAATGACTTAACATTACATCATGATGTCAGGTATGTAGTCGACAGGCATTAGAGACAAACATACAGACCTCCTCCGATAACATAATGAACATTAATTTTAACAAAGGTGTGACTAGCTTTACCGGGATAATTTGAGTGAACTCTACACCCTTTGTTCCTTAATATAAGACATTTTCACGGTTCAATTTAACGTACCCAAACGTCTAGTATTTAGAAAAATAGGTCGTAGTTTTCTTGAGCACATATCTGGGAAAGCTTGCCACACTTTATTTATGTCCATACGCTAATGCAACACCATTTGAATACTACAAATATACACTAATCCAGTGGCTAGTGCAATAGTAGAGTAGTTAGTTTATTATAGGGTACAGTACAATGGTTTTACTGAACAGATTTCAATAAACTCTAGCACTGGAAGGTTTTTATAAGAATTAACAATACAAAATGTAAAGGTAACAAGTTTCAACATTGGTATACTAGCTGTGCATGAGCATTAAACCAAATACAAAAGTCTGAAGGTAACTAGCATTATTAACTAATGACAGTATAAAAAAAATGCAAACCATGTACCTCCAAGGTAAATATCATTTCGAACTCGGGGGGACCTTAAAAATTGCTATCCCAATCTTGATAATCGATCAAACATAAAAACTTGATCGAACGAATCAAGAGAACAGCCGGAGGAGGAGGTGCCCACTCTTGACCTTTCCTCTTGTCTTCATAATTGTCTGTGCAGTTTAACCAAAATAAAATGACATCAGCGCCTTGGCATTTTGGTGACACTGTACAAAAAAAATTAACTTATCTCATTAAAGTGAGGTATGTAATCTATAAGCATTAACAGTGCAAAAATCTAAAGGTAGTAACAAGTTTCATTGTTGGTATACTGGCTGTGCAACAGCATTAGAATGCCTTAGCTGAAAAATCTTTAATACATCCACAATCAACAGCTAACCCTGAAATGATCCAGTGACATTAAATGGCATTGCTTAAATTTATCAGTGGCATTAGACTGAGAGTGGCATTAGTTAAATGTGGCATCACTTTAGCAGTAGCATTGCTTGACTTGACTGCTGGCATTATACTAATAGCAAAAAAGTGGCAATAAGAGCATGGGAGGCCCATTCGGACAGTGGGTGCACCAGTACGATGTACCTCCACGGACGCAGAGTGGTGAGGGAGGTATGGTTGCCCAGAGCAACAGATATCCAGGCAGCATATGTTGATTATGTCCCATTTTTGTTCTCTTTAGCCACCTTTTTCCTATGCGAGGACAACAAACCGATCGACCTGGTCATTCTCTATTGCGTTGTCATGCCTTTCTACCCTTCTTCAACCAAGAGACACGAGACTCGTTCCTTAGCTACTGATTTCCCCTTTTCAACCTAGATGCGGGTTCGATGCCTACTCTCTTGGACAGTACAGTCTCCCTTCCTTTCCTCATTCAACCCAGACATGGATTAGTCTGCATGAAGTAGGGTTTCCTTTAATAGTGCAAATTATGGTTTTCATCTGCGTGGCCAGCAGAGCAGAGGATAGCAAATTGGGAAGATGGTGGAGTGGAAAAAGATCCACATGCAACGACGTAGCAGATGGGGCAATAGAACAAGGTTATGGTTCGAAAAGAGGTAGCATACCTGAGGGTCGGCGGGAAGTGGCTTCGCTCGTGGTCGTCGTCCTCCGCACACACTATGGAAGCGAGCTTGGGGACGGAGGCCATCCCGCGCGGGCGCTAGGTATGAGAGGACGGCCTTGTCATCAGTGTGTGACCTCGCTCGCTGACGACGAGTGCGTCAACATTGCACGTCATTTTCTTCCCCGACGGATCTGTGACCACCGGTGAGGAGGGAGAGAGGGGCCGTCTTTTTTAGATCTGGAGAGGGGGTGGTAGTGTGAGAAGCAAGTGGGCAGCCCTTAGCAAGAAAGCGCTCAAGCTCCAGTCTATATATCTTTTTTATACTACTAGTACTGGAGGTGGAGTAGTGGTAGAGTAGTTTATATTTTCTCTGCGTACAGTACCAGTTAGTCGTGCTTCAAAACTGATCGGCATGCCATTAAAAAAATAAAGGTCGATAACTAATGCGGCACCTCGGGCCAACGCGCCCAGATCGCATTTTTCACGAGAAATTACACACCATGTTTCGTTGACATGTGGTCCCATCCCAACATATCAGTGAGACGACGATGAGTAATAGGAGTATTTACGAACGGACGTGTAGGCCGGGGCGCCTCTTCGTGAACCGTGGCAAACTCGCAACCGTCCACCAACTCTTCGCCTTTCCCTCTCGATTTGGAACTGCTGTCGCATGCTCTTCCTCTCCCTCATCCATTTTCCTTCAGCCCTTCACCCTTTCTTCTGCCATTGTTCGATCGTCTTGTCCATCGAGGGAACAGGCCGGAAACGACCCCGTTATTCTTGCTCCGATCTAAAAGATGACGTGGTGGAGGAACTCATTGATCGGTGCGACGTCATCACCTCGGCTAGCATGGCAGGTTCGTTCAAGCCCATTCTCGACTCAACTAATAACATCATTACAAAGAACCCAAGAGTCAAGGAGCGGTTTGATCTCCCCTATCTTCTTCGCCGTGACCCTGATGACTGGTGCCGGCACGACGGAGGCCTCGCCCTATGCCAGTTGATGCCGCTTGATAATGATACGTATGATGTTAAGATGCCATCGCTTGAGGGCAAGGCTTGGGTGGGCGCAAATGGAGATTGGGTTGTTTACATTGGGTCCAACTGCGAGTGCGAACTTGTGAATGTGTACACTCGTGACCGGGTTCCACTTCCAAAAATCTCAGCAAACTGCCCAGAGGTTGAGCACACCGGTATTGTACGCACGTTCAAATACAATCATGGTGACTGTCTTCTACGGAAGATAGCAATTTGTCGAGTTCCCAACCTCTCTTGGAATTACAACAACTATCAAGTTGTTGCTATCTTCGAAAAGTTTGTTGCCGTCCTTCATGGTTCGACTCGATGGATATTGCTCAAAAATCAGTTTCTGTACATGGATGAGTACTGTGATGCAATTCAATACGAGGGCCTTGTGTTAGCTGCCACCACTCGTGACACTGTTTTTGCATGGGATCCTCGTAGTTTTAGTATGTTTGTCTTCCACCGTAATTATAATTGTTTCATCCACATGCATGCGGGTTAGATAGTTTCCCTTTACTAATTAACCTTCTTCTTGTGTTTCCAAGGTCCTGTGAACAGCCCACCACCTATACTTGAAAATTTTTATAACCAAGGGGGAGATGACGATGGTGATGATCACGAGCATGAGGACGAGCAGCGCCCATATACTCTGTGGCGCCTGTCAACTAATTCCGATGGATCATCTCTTCTTGTGTGTATACAGTCCACTGATGATGTTACTGCAAAGGAAGCAGGTGTAGTCTCCCATGGTCGCACTCTCCAGACGTATTCCAACACCTGTTGCATGGTATTCGGGATGGATACTAGTGTGCTAGCACCAACTCCTTCTCCCTGGTACAGAATTGATAGTCTTGGAGAAAACTCGCTCTTTCTTGGACAAAACTATCCGATGATGGTGACAGGCGATCCAACTGCTGTTGACACAATGTTAACAGTACCATTTATGAGAAGCAATTGTGTCTATACCACGGACATTTGGGTGGATCCCTACCCTGGTACTGATATAGTAGGCCGCTTCAGCCTGGATTGATCAGTCCTGCGTTGGTTTCCAGATCGACAATCGATGGCCCGTCCTAGAGAATCACTTGTGGTTCAAAGCAAGCATTTCCAACGCCGAGGAATGGTTGAGTTGAAGTTCATTTCATTGCTTGTTATTTGTTGTGTGGTGAAAACTTTAGTATTTATAATGTATCCTCGTTGTCGATATGGGTTGATGAGCTGTTGTATGTAATAAAATGATATGCCTGTGATAAACTTACTAAATTTATGAATGGCTTTCGAGTCGCTTCTCGGAGTGAGTGGTGCGACGAGGAAAAAATATATTTTCCGAATACATAATTGTATGTGCATTGCAACAGGTTATCGGATGATGCCAATCAACAATAGTAGTACACTATTTGTACTAGCTTCACATGCTTCGCGGGTCGGGCGGGTGTTTTTACTGTAGCCATATGTTAATGTGTTCGCTGTACGCAACCAACACCTCGAATCCTCGATACTCGTACTATATAGTAGGAGTAAGTAGTAGGAGTAGTAGGGTGGCATGGGCCAGAACAAGCATTCACGTCCAGGAGTACGGCACACGCCACCACCACGACATCCATCTGACACCATATTATTTCTTGGAGTCCGTGCTAGAGCAATCTCTTCAACCTCGTCGTTTCTCTAACTTCAGCCATCGCGCGGCGGGCGAGGTGGGGGTTTGCCGATAGTCGGTTTCCTTAACTGCGGTCCCACTTGTAAGGCCAACTCCAATGCACGATCCCAAACGGACCTCCGTTTTGCACGAACTCCAACAATAATTTTGACTAGAAAAGCAAGACCAAAGAAAATAAGAACCACAAGAATACATTTTACTACTCCTGTAAGTTGGATTAGTGCCTTCTCGATGCATTCATTGTTGATCTGCGGAGGCTCGATCTTGCGTGCTTCTTTCTTCTTCGAGTGTAAAGAAGTAGACGTTGCTTCCTCGCATCTAGTCTCATGTCTAGCCTCTATTATAGTAGGAGTATCAACAAGTGCACTAATCTCATCTCTAGCCTCTTTGCTAGCTAAAAGTGATAGAACATCTACTAAATTGCGCTCTATCAATATATGGATGTACTCTTCTTCCCAATACAAAAACTTGCATCCATTCTACTCCCTTCGTTGCACACTACATGCCTTCTATTTGTCAAAATATATATGTATCTAGACATGTTTTAGTATATAGGTACATCCATTTTTGGACAAATGGAAGTCAAGTATTTTGGAACGGAGGGAGTACACAATAAAAAATTTAAGTTAGCACAACTAGTCTAATCCGAGAGCACAACCGAAGATTTGGTCGGGCTCTTCCTGCTTTTGCCGACACGTGGGACATCCAACATCTAGGTCGTGTCATGAAAGAAAATAGAGTGGTAGTTGAAGCCATGGGATGTGCATATTGGGTTAAACTGTAAATAGAATCTTACCACTCTTGAGTAACTCCGAAAGCGGCCACCGAAGATCTTTATTGGATTTGTTGTTCATCACCAGCATGTCAAGGTGAAAGATGTGCAGGTTCAGTGGGTCCTCTTGCATTTTCACTGATATGTGGGGCCGCATGTGAGCAAACAGACGATGGGCTTCGTGCGTCCGCTGGCAGGCTGAGAAGAGAGATAGAGGAGGGCTGAGCACGGACTGCAGGAAATTTGTTCTACGTACCTCGATATAGGCTCGACATAGTGGGGTGGCATGGGCAGCATTCACGTCTAGCAGTACGGCACACACCACCCACACGAGTCCCATCCGACACCAATTTTCTTGGAGTCCGTGCTACAACCATCTCTTCTCCCTCCTGTTTTCTTAGCCATCGCGTGGTGGGCGGGGTGGGGGTTTGCCAATAGTCAGTTTGCTCAACTGTGGTCCCACTTGTAAGTGAAAATGCAACACCGCACGCATTCCCGCTTGAGCGGCGTGCCGGACCAACCGTATGGGGGTGCGACGCAAACACGGCAGACTTTTCCTTTTGAACTCGTAACCTGTAAAATTTGGTTCTGCTCCATGGCGCAATCGATAGATAGAAAATAATGATTTTTCCTAGAGTAATGAGAAGTTTGGTTCTGGCACCGTTCATGCATGGAGTACGTATGAAAATTATGAAGTTGATGCGAAAGGTAAGATAATTACTGTAGTATTATATACTACTACATGGATTTGACGGAAAGATAAAAATACATATGGATCCATCAACGACATCCTCACGCCCTAGTGCGCCGGGTCACCAACCGACGTGCGAGGAGCAGCGGCGTTGGCGGCAAGCTCAACGTGCTTCTGAACAGTTCCGTCCAAGGTTGCCCTGCGGTCCAAGAAGGCCAGCGTCCTATCGTCCTCCTCTTGCATGTAGTAGTCCTTGTGGATGATTTGCGCGTAGACATGGGTGATTATGTTGATGGTGTCTTGCTGCGCCAGGCGCTGCGCGGCGAGCGCGACCTCGAGGTGGACATTCTCCGGCGCGACAACGGGTAGTCGCAGGGCACCAGTGCGTCGAAGAGGTTGTCACCATAGTGGCCGTTGAGGGTGGCGGGCATCGCAGAGCCTGGGCGCGTCGGCTGGAGGCTTACGTCAAATTCGTCCGCAAGCTTCTTGACGACGGTGAACTTGTCAAGGAAACCGACGAGGACCTCGTCGAACAAGGAGACGAAGTTGTCGTCCAAGTGGCCCCTCGCCCTAGTGGCCTCAAGCAATACTACCTGGAGACGTTCCTCGGTGCCGGTCCGCAGGCCGGCATCGTGGACCATCTGGCACAGCCGGCTGATGCTCGCGCTCAGCGCCTCCATGGGTCTAGCTTAGCTTCTAGTCAACTGATCTTGCGATTCGAGTGATCACTCTTGCCCTTGGTTAGCGTGTGCTACGTCTTGAGCTTGCGTTGGTTTTCCTCGAAGAGGAAGGGATGATGCAGCAGAGTAGCATAAGTATTTCCCTCAGTTTTTGAGAACCAATGTATCAATCCAGTAGGAGCCCACGCTCAAGTCCCTCGTACCTGCATAAAGCGATAGCTACTCGCAACCAACGCGATTAGGGGTTATCAAGCCCTTCACGGTCACTTACGAGAGTGAGATCTGATAGATAGAATATTTTTGGTATTTTTGATATAAATATGCAAAGTAAAAAAGTAAAGGCAAAGTAAATAGCAAAACAATGTAAAAGTGATGGAGATTGATATGAGGAGAATAGACCCGGGGGCCATAGGTTTCACTAGTGGCTTCTCTCAAGAGCATAAGTATTCTACGGTGGGTGAACAAATTACTGTTGAGCAATTGATAGAATTGTGCATAATTATGAGAATATCTAGGCATGATCATGTATATAGGCATCACGTCCGTGACAAGTAGACCGAAACGATTCTGCATCTACTACTATTACTCCACTCATCGACCACTATCCAGCATGCATCTAGAGTATTAAGTTAAAAACAGAGTAACACCTTAAGCAAGATGACATGATGTAGAGAGATAAATTCATGCAATATGAAATAAACCCCATCTTATTATCCTCGATGGCAACAATACAATACGTGCCTTGCTGCCCCTTCTTTCACTGGGTAAGGACACCGCAAGATTGAACCCAAAGCTAAGCACTTCTCCCATGGCAAGAACTACCAATCTAGTTGGCCAAACCAAACGGATAATTCGAAGAGACTTGCAAAGATAACCAATCATGCATAAAAGAATTCTGAGAAGATTCAAATATTATTAATAGATAGACTTGATCATAAACCCACAATTCATCGGTCTCAACAAACACACCGGAACAAGAAGATTACATCGAATAGATCTCCACGAGAGAGCAGGAGAACTTTGTATAGAGATTCAAAGAGAGAGAAGAAGCAATCTAGCTACTAACTATGGACCCGAAGGTCTGAGGTAAACTACTCACACTTCATCGGAGAGGCTATGATGATGTAGAAGCCCTCCGTGATGATGGCCCTCTTCCGGCGGAGCTCCGGAACAGGCCCCAAGATGGGATCTCGTGGATACAGAAAGTTGCGGCGGTGGAATTAGGTTTTTGGCTCCTGTTCTGATCGTTTGGGGGTACGTGTGTATATATAGGAGGAAGGAGTACGTCGGTGGAGCACCGAGGGGCCCACGAGGCATGGGGGCGCGCCCTAGGGGGGGTGGGGGCGCCCCCCACCCTCGTGACCGCATCTTTGATCCCTTGCAGTAGGGTCCAAGTCTCCTGGATCACGTTTGGTGAGAAAATCACGTTTCCGAAGATTTTATTCCGTTTGGAATCCGTTTGATATTCTGTTTATCTGAAACACTGAAATAAGCAAAAAACAACAATTTTGGGCTAGGCCTCCGGTTAATAGGTTAGTCCCAAAAATAATATAAAGGTGGAAAATAAAGCCCAATATAGTCCAAAACAGTAGATAATATAGCATGGAGCAATCAAAAATTATAGATACGTTGGAGACGTATCAGCATGCGTAGGTGCGTAGGATTTCGTACTACTCCTTGGCCCTCTACTGCACCTGCCTTTGGCTGTATGATAGGTGGGCCAGCCACCCCCTGGGCCAGCGTGTCATTCACCCAAAGGCAGTTGCCATAAGTCAATGAAGCTGCGTCCCCCTTCGTGCCGGTGCAGTATAGTCATCTCACCGGACCTCTAGTTGGGGCCAAACGAGAGAAGTTTGATGTTTACTGGTTTATTGGTCCCCTTTGCATTTTGTGCCAAGTTTTGACCTTTGATTTGACTAATAAAATGTTAATGCATGTAAACAAAAATGTTGTGTAAGTCACCTTACGAGAACCAAATAATCCCAAAATACTTAGGCACGGTGCATTAACTCCCTCCTTGTTTCTTATTTCGTGACATATCAACCAATGAGAGATGTGGGCCGTGCATGCTTTCAATGACTTGAGACTACCAAACATGACATGCAGTGTTTAGTTCATTGCATGTAATCCTATTAGTACTCTAGTCAGCAAAAAAACATTAAGTTCTCTCGCCGATAGGAATAAAACACCATGTATTAATTTACAGAGGGAGTAGTACATTTTTTGTGACATGCATTACTAGATATTGCTAGTCAAATACTAAAATCTAGATGGACGTGGTAGTACTCCTAAATCCAGATGGTGGTGCTACTAGTACTAGTAGTAGTACTACCAATGTAGTAGTAGGAGTACTAGCACTGTACTACCCGTTGGTCAAATTATTATGTGCTGCTCCTCACAGTGAAGTGACAAGACCCTGCGCCGGAGATGACACCTGAGTATAGGCGCCGTGTTCGGCATACCATAGTCAGCCTCACCGTCTACAGTCACTATCATCATGGCTGCAGAGCTAGCCTGCTTACAACTAGCCCTGTCCGACATAATTTCCCGTGCGTAGATGCCCGTGCATTGCACGGAACACCAAGATTGGGGGTGGATGGCTCCGACAGCGGCCATCGCGCCAGATTTTTCCACGGCCTTCTAGATGTGGTGGGGAGGAGAGAAGGCTGATTGTGAGAGACAAGGAGTCGTTTGTAAATAGGGAACAAGTGCGGGCATCTTTTTGCAAAAATGGAGAAGCTTGGTTTGTATGCGTCAGATCTAGATCCGACGGCTATTGGTGAAAGATGGGAGGCACAACATTATCACCAACTCAGGACCTGTTTGATTCGTAGGATTTTGAAAACGCAGGAATAGGACACGGCAATATTACAAGTTTCAAGCTGATATTACAAATGTTAGGAGTAATGCTGCACCTACGAAGAGGGAATTACTAGGAAGTTTACGTAAGAACTTTCATTACTTTAGGTGGATGCAACATTATCGTACAAACTAAAATCCACCGTCCTGACAAGTCACTAATGGGCAAATAAGTTTTCGAGTCTTTGGCCACTTGATGTTTCAAAAACAAATTCAGCTTCTGTGGAGACTTTGTCATTTAGGCTTAGACGCTTGCGGTCATCAGCACACCATTCATTGTTGCGCCAGGGAACGCCAAACCTCATTACCATGAGCACACTGGCCTCCAGAACAAAGAACCTGGCCAATTTAATCTCAAATGTGCTGCCTCAGTAGTCGATCAAATCAATTTCTGTAAGATGGAGATCAAGGCATTCGATGAGATTGTTATAGTGCAGCACATTTTTCACTTTTGGGTCTTTTTTATCTGCAAAAGAAGAGAACATATTACAGCAGCTGGCTGCATAAGATTGCCGTGTCATCAAGAGGTACCAATATCATTCGCTCATACGATAGGGTTGGCTGGCTAGTGATATTTTTTCACTACAAAATTGGAAGAGTAAACCAGGACGGAGGTAGTACTTGCTCTTAGGGTAACCATAGAGTTACTGGAGTAGTCTAAGTTACTTTCCACTATGACTAACCTAGGCTACTATAGTAGTACAGCATAAAAACGATGCAGGTGATCACGTGAGAAAAAATACTAAAAACATTTCTTTCGGTGCAGTGCGTAGATGCAGTTTTGAACAGTACACTTGTCATTATAATTTGGGAAAATTGCGAAAAAATTGAGCTACGTTGTGATTACCGTTTACTTATAGGAAAGAAGTTTCACCTCGATGAGTAGCTTCTCCGTGCACGGAAAGCATGTAAGGAATCCAACAACTTGATCCAGATTGGGGCCGATAGATTTTCGTGCTAAGATCTTCACTGTGCGCATGGACTGGGTCAAGCTTGTGGGAATCATTTTGTGGTAGACGGTCGTAAATACATCAAGAAGAAAATAAAAAAAATGTGAATTTCAAGAAGACAGAGAAGAAGATGAGTGCTGTACCTGAACGATTACGGATCCAATAAAGAGTTCGGAGAATTTGGCAAACGAGTACACCAACGCTGTCAATTTCGGCGCGTCAATGACCCTAATTTTTGTTGGACCTTCTAGATCCGATACAAGCAATTTCTCAAGGAAAGGCGCATTCTCAATGACCATAACATGGAATAGCTGGAGTGATCTCTTCCCAATTGATGTCTTGTTGCGGGGCCAGCAAGACACATAAATCCATCGGAGATTCGTCGAGGCGATGTGGAGGCTAATGAACTCGTGGATATGCTCAAGATGAAGGTACTTGAGCGCAGTACAGCTGCGGAGCAGGTGCTCCATAGCCTTCTTCGAGATGACAACGTCGAAGAGGTCAAGCTGCTTGAGTTGAGGGAGAAGAAGGGCAGGCGCAGCATTAATCTGGGGAAGATAGCAGGAGCTGAAGCTGGCGTGGCGCAGCGTTCGCGTGAGGCGGAGCGCGGACGGCACCAGAGAGCGACATCGTCCAGCTTCAAAGCTGAGCTCGTCGAGCTGATCTAGGGCAGGGGATAAGAACCACTTGTCGAACTTGGGTCGGACCTTGCAGTTGGTACTGAACATGCAGATGTCAAGGTGTCTGGCTGGCCCAGGGTGCGATGAAAGGATCTTGGAGACTGCGGCCATGCGTTTGCAATCCCCGTTGCAGAGGCAACTGTCGACTGTGAGGTTGAGGGGGACGCAACGCTAGAGGGGGCGCCACCGCCGGAGAGCAGGGCGGTCCGCACGGCAGATTTTGTGGGGAGGAGGCCGATGATGATGAGCAGCATGTCGTCGGGGAGGCTGCTGATGAAGTCCAGGCTCGCCGGATGCGGTTTTGGCTCGAGCCGCCTCCGCTTGTTGGCTGCCTCGCCGTCCATCTCAACCGGTAGCGATGCCGGTGTACACGTGTGCTGGTGTGTGTTCTGTGCTGGGTGTGCGCGAGTGCGTCCTTCTGTGCATGCCGCCGCACAGTGGTGAATTGTGCGCGAGTGCGTCCTTCGCGCGCAAGAATTTTGTCCTCAATGTGCCCTCAATTTACTAGCGTGCGGGGTGCTACCCCGAGTGGTTTCAACTTTTTTACTTCACCGCGTGTCAGATGGGCCTCTAGTTTACTTATTTTCACCCACTTCCACATGGGCCAGCACATGAAGATACAGAACACGAGCTGACAAGGCAGCATGTGGATTGGTTGACCAGTCAACTAAACAATATACGGAGCTATACGCTGACACAGTGAGCGTATAATCCGTCAGTATAGAGAGTTCGAGTGAGAGGGGAGGCCCGTGAGAGATAGCAGAGAGAGAGAGCTACTCCCTCCGTTCGATAATGTAGTTCCAACATTTTTTTAAGTCAAACTTTTGAAACTTTAACCAAGTTTATAAAGAAATTACTTATATCTATAATACCAAAGATAAATGATAGTATGAAGTAAGTACATGTTGTGATGAATCTAATGATCGTTCCAGATGTAAATGTTTTTCTCCACATATACCTGGTCAAACTTTTCTTAGGTTTGACTTTTCGAAACATCCATATGCTTATGGACGTGACAGAGTCCCTAACTAGAGAGAGAGAGAGATAGAGAGAGTGAAAAAAGTGTGCGTGCGTGTGTGAAAGAGACATGGACAACACATGATAAAAGTAGAGAAAAAGCGTGCGTGTCTTATGCAAACATATCACACATGCATCTTCGACAACGGAGGCAAGGTGAGGAGATAGTGTGTGGTTGTTTGGAACTGAGAGAGCAAGACCCCTAGCACGTGGCCAAGAGGGGTCTGACAAACAAGGGAGAGAGGTCGAGAGAGACGTACGGATAAAATGCAGACATGGGGAGGAGAGAGTGTGTGTTTGTCATAGAGAGATCCCATGGAGATCGTGATGGGACTACATGGGTGGGAGATCGAGTGACAAGGTGTGTGCGCGATAGAAGATGGCCCGAGAGATATCGAGATCGACGTATGGATGGAAGGAGACAATACGTGTGTTCCTGATGGCTAGTAAGAGATAATCATACTTAGGAGGGGGGAGTGCTTGCGCCTATGATGGAGTGAGGGATTATGGTACTTAGGGGGGTGCGTGTCACATGGAGAGAGAACAAGGGCGGAGAGTGTTGGATGGATCTATATGTATAGCGCGAGCGAGACATGTGTATGTGTGAACCAGGGAGATATAAGGCCAGTTTGGCTTGCGTCCTGAGCATCTTTTGCCTAGCCTGGGGTTGTGGCTGGATTTCATGCATGCTTGTTTGGTTGCTACCCTGTGAAAAAGAAAGCCCGCCTGGCCTAGGTTCCCTTGCACTTTAATTAGCCTGGCTGAACTCCAGACACTGCAAGTAGCCTGGCCCAGGCGACCGATTTCGAACGCCTGGCCATGCCTGGTCGTGTGGCCACGTGGCTAACAACAACGTGGATGGATATTAGCATTAAATAATTGATGGGACGTTGATGCTTTGCCTGGCCCAGGCATGAACCAAACGCTGATGCTGATCATGCATGTAAATATGTCATGCTTTCCTGTTTTTCAGTACCTATTCCATTCATTATAACATGTTTTCAAATTCAAGTACTGTCATTCTACTCTATCTCAATGCCATCTTCTTAATTTGGACATCATGCTTCTGAATATCTTATGCATTGTTATTCATCAGTATGTACTTCATCTGTCTACCATACCATGTTTTTTTACATTGAAGTGTTGTTCTAGTGCTCTGTTGCAATGCCATCTTATTTTCCCAATCATACACGTGTATGTTGCCTTAGTTATTTCTGTACGTATTCCGCTAGCATACAGTTTTACATTCAACTAGTGTTTTTTTGTTGTGTTGTCCTGTCGTATCCCTAGCTCTGACACCATACTCCCTCCATTGAGATTACATGTTGCCGAAATGGATAAAAAAGGATGTATCTAGAACTGAAATACGCCCAGACCCATCCATTTTTTCAGATGGAGGGAATACATGTCAATATGTCATGCCTTTCTATTCTTCAGTACCTATTCCATCTCTCTGTTGTCGCTTGTTTTATAATTAAAGCACCATTCTTCTATACAAGGCATGCAAGGGTAAGACGACTATGTTAGAATCTGAAGGGTTACAAACAAGGCCTTTGCAAAAGATCCAAACGCCAGGAGATAATAAACCAACTCCAATTTTTATAGATACTGCTCCAGCACAGAGAAACCCAACTCCTACTGATAATAAGCAGATTCCAGTGGCCAAAGAACTAGTCCGCTCCAATCCAGCAAAAATATGTCAACTCAATTCTAAGAAGCGTGTGCGTATCCTTGCATCATGAAATTTTATAGCATGCTGATCATATTTTCTACATGTTTCTTACCCATCTCTCTTTTAGAAAATAAGCTTAACAGATAGAAGAATTTCTGCAATGGTATCGTTTATGAGGAACGATTCTTGCAGCAATTCTCTGTGCTCCAATGTAGATGTAAGTACCTGTTGTATATCACTATATTTTTACATCAGCATGTATTTTGTTAATCGGTGTGAATCCAACCTTTATCTGATCTAAATTTAGTTGTAGCAAAATGTATGATTAGAGGCCACAACGTTGATTTTTGCAAGGAAAACTGCCTGGTAGTTTTGCATCCTGAGCTGCATGAATGTACTATCTCATATCAGTGGGTTTGAATACTTTGGTTCTGCTGTGGGGTTTTCAGTGTTTTTTTACTGTGTTGTCATGTCATATCCCTAGCTCTTACATCATTCTCCCTCCGTCCGGATTAAATGTCATAGAAATGGATAAAACTGGATGTATCTAGAACTGAAATACGCCTAGACCCATACATTTATTTCTGGATGGAGGGAATACTTGTCAATATGTCATGCCTTTCTATTCTTGAGTACCTCTTCCATCTCTGTTGTAGCATGTTTTATAACTGAATCACCATTCTTCTATATAAGGCATGCAAGGGGAAGACAACTATGTTAGAATCTCCAGGGTTACAAACCAGGTCTTTGCAAAATATCCAAACGCCAGGAGATAATAAACGAACTCCATTTTTCATAGATACTACTCCAGCACAGAGAAACCCAACCCCCACTGATAATAAGCAGATTCCAGTGGCCAAAGAACTAGTCCGCTCCAGTCCAGCAAAAGAATGTCAACTCCATTCTAAGAAGCGTGTGCGTATCCTTGCATCATGAAATTTTATAGCATTATGATCATATTTTCTACATGTTTCTTACCCATCTCTCTTTTAGAAAATAAGGTTAAACGATACAAGACTTCCTCCATTGGGATCGTATTCGCGGAAAATATCTTGCGGGAATTCTCTGTGCTCCAATGCTGATGTAAGTACCTGTTGTATATCACTATATTTTTACATCAACATGTATTTTGTTAATCGGCGTGAATCTAACCTTCATCTGATCTAAAATTAGTTGTAGCAAAATGTTAAAGGAGCCAATGTTGATTTTTGTAAGGAAAACTGCCTGGTAGTTTTGCATACTGAGCTACATGAATGTACTATCTCATATCACACACATTACTGAATTGTAGTGCTTCTCTGGTTGCCCATTCATTCATTGTGTCAATGTTGCTTTCGTATTACCTTACCTAGCTGATGATAGCTGTGCTATATTGTGTTAATTTAGTGTAGGCTAGTTGCCCAAACATTCGTTGTGTCAATGTTGATTTCCTATTATCTGACTTGGCCAATGATAGCAATGCTAGTGTGTTAATTTTGTGCAGGCTGCTGAAGATAAGAAGACAAACTCTAAAAACAGCAAGGCAACCCCATTGTTTCTTTCCAGTAAATCTAGGCTAGGTAATATGGCAATAACTCATGATTAATCTGTTTGGTTCCCGTCCTAATTTATGTTATGATGCAGTGGTCGAGACACTCTCCACTCTCAATAATACAAGCCTGCCAAAATCGCCATCTGAATCTGTTCAGTATCCTCTGTCTCGAATGCAACGGAATAAATGTATGTTTGTGAACCAATTAATGGCTGAAGAAATGATGGAAATGGTAGATGAATCAGAGGTGCAGAGTCATGCGACACAACAAATGATCAATGTTTTCAGAGACAGTGTAGCAAAGCAGCAAGAACTTGCCCACATGCTTATGGGCGTCATATGTGCTGAGGTTGCAGATTGTGACGTTGTAGATGGTTAGGTTCTGCCCATTTATTTGCACTGGCATCAATCTTTGATTGCCCAGTGGATGTAATTTCCTGTAATGTATGCTGGATGTGCAACGTTATTCCCTGTATGCCGTACCTTTGCTTGATCGGTTTTGGTCCTGTGCATAATTGCTCGTCGCAATGGGCTCAAATTATCTAATTTGGCCTAAAGACATGAACGAACTTTAGTGGGCCCATTAAGTTAATGGGCTGTTACTAGGCCGAAAGTTAATGGTCGGCCCTCGTACCTCCCGGGTCGTTAACAGGCCGTTACTAAGTTTGGGCTACATATGGCCCAATTATACTGTAGGCCTTTAGCAGGCCGAAAGAGACAACGGGCTTGTAATGGACCATGAAGAGCATGGGCCGCTAAGAGGCCGAAAGTCAGGTCGGATTGTAAACGGCCCAACTGTGTTGTGGGCCTTTAGCAGGCCGAAAGAGAAACCGGGCTGGTATTGGACCATGAAGGGCATGGGCCGTTAAAAGGCCAAAACTAAGGTCCGACTACAAATGGCCCAACTCATTTATGGCCGGTTAACAGGCCGAAAGGCACATAGGGCCGGGAATTGGCCCAACACTTAAATGGGTCGCAAAGGCCAAAACTTAGGCCCGACTACAAATGGCCCAACTGATTTATGGGCCGTCAACAGGCTGAAAGTGACACCGGGCCAGAAATTGGCCCAACACTTAAATGGGCCGCTAAAAGGCCGAAACTCAGGTCCGACTACAAATGGCCCATCAAATTTATGGGTCGTCAACAGGCTGAAAGACACACCGGGCCGGAAATTAGCCCAACATTTAAATGGGTCGCTAAAAGGCCGAAAGATGTACATCCTGAAAATTGGCCCATCCATTAAATGGGTCGTTAACAGGCCGAAATCTCATCGGGCCGATATTGAGCCCAAATATATAGCGGGCTGTTAACGGGCTCGAACTGACGATGGGCTGCAATGGTGTCAAATCTTTAACAGGCCGTTGACGAGGCGAATTGGCACATCTCGTATGGGCCGTGGGCTTAAATGGACCTAACACAAGTAGGCCTTATATGAGCCAGCCTGCTAATTTTTACTGGGTCGGCCTTTTTCACGGGAATGGGCCACTGTTGGGCCGTGCCACGTGTCGACCTATCATAGGCGCCTCCTGTCCAATGAGTGGATGACATCTGTCCCAACGGTGAGGCAACACGTGTTCCCTTCGGCTAATCAGAATTTTACACGTGGAAATTACCCATTGGTCAGGGCTGTTAACGGGTTATCGGATCCAAAATCCGACCTGATAGCTTAACGACTTTCCGTTATGGTGGATTCCACGTGTTGGTCACCCTTCACGAAAGCACTTCTGTGACGCGCGATTTATCGTCATGGAAGTGGACACTTCCGTGATGATAATTTTGGTAATGTCATGGAACACTTCTACGACATCACAGGTATGACTATCTTGATTCTGTCATAAAATCATCATGGATGTACATGCATGACAAAAAACGCGACCTACTGTGACAAACACTTATCATCACGGAAGTGTATTTTTTTGTAGTGTAATCAGTGTGAAAAGACTAATTTGCCACTGTTGTGACCCCTTTATCTATAAAAGGAGGTCCATGACAACCGTAGAGAGGATTCGGGCCCTCGCATATTTATACACGCGTAGCCATTCTCGCCCCGAGGCAAACCTTGTCGGGCAAGAGCGCCGCGTTCCCCGCTATTATCCACCATCAATCCACGAAAGCAGGAGTAGGGTTTTACACCTCACGGCAACCTGAACCTTGGTTAAACTGCCCGTGTGATTTCTGTCGCGCTGTGCTATGCTTCTCCGCTCTTTGTGCAACGTGACCATCGCCCCGCCGAACCAAAAGGGGCTCATGGTCCCATAGGCGGCCATGGTTTCCCACGACATATGGACGAAACACAACCCTCCCTTATTTGTTTTTTTGACTTGGATGTAGCCACCCCGCATGTTGAAGCCCAAGAGAGCTCTGTCGAGAACATACTTTATGTGTGTGTAATCTTTCTTCTCTATGTTCTTCGACGGGTCCAAATATAGAGCTCGGGAGAAACGCTGGTAAAGAATGATGAAAACGCCCCCCCCCCCCCCCCCCCCCCCCGCCAAATACACGATCAAGTTAGCCTCTAGGTGTGAAATGTAATTATTGAAATGCACAAAAGGATGTATGTGTTATAGTAGCTACCCGTGGATGACTTACCCGAGATGGTAAGGGAGTAGAATCATTTCCTTGTACTTATCGATGACCAAGAATTCTTCGATGTACTCCCTCGCATATTGACGGTTGGCTTCGTTGATTGACAAGAAGCCCTCATGCATATAGTACGGGTCCGCAACTGCAAGACTAGCGACTTTCTCTCTTTTGATGATGTAGTTCATAAGCATCGCATATAGGCAGACGAACATAAAATCTAGTGTCCTCATTCGAAACATGTCGAAGTAATCAAATCACACGAAGAACAGGTGTGCGGGGAATGTGTCTACGTACATCTTGCCACTGCGTGACACATGAACCATATGAAGTGGGTATCCTGGATCATTCGAGATGACAAGGCTTCTCTCTGTCAATAGCACATGGTCATGGAGTCTCCTGAGATCCCCTATTATGGCAGCTAGCGCATCCGCCGATACCATTGGCTTTCCCACGACATGGTGTAAAGACGCATGTTTGATCGGTACACTGTCCGTAACTCTGGTCTGCGGAGGCGGCTGGCTGCTAGAAGAAACTTTGGTACCTTTAGAGCCTTTTTTTTGCCGGTCTCTTCCTCTGCTTCTTCTTGGTGGGCTCAGGTGCTGGTCGGTCTGTCAGACCCTCCCTGAGCACCGCCCCTAGTTTTGTCGGGCTTAGCATTGCACACCTCTAGCTTAGTTGAGCTTGGGTTGAGGCAGCATCTAGAGGCGTGTCCTGCAAGGATTGCATGAACAAAGACTTCTTGCACTCCCGAGGACATTCCGGCTCCGGTACAACATGCATCTCATATTCATATGGTTAACTCATCGTTACTTTGTTGTCAAAGCCGGTATTGACATACTAGAGAGGGTCATCCACTCTCCATGTCATGATCCATATCCTCTTCTGTGGGGTCGACATCATCATCCACCGGAATGGTTGTCCCCTCTTCCTCGTGTCTCTCGATCTCACCCAGCAGCACAAACGATGGTTGTAGTTGTGTAGGTGGGGTTGTGGTCATACCTTCCCGAGGTCCCGTTGGTGTGCTCCCAGCAACCTCCACACGAAGAAGATTCTTTGGCCATAGGATTACCCAATTTTTGCATTGTCCAAGCTGTGTTGAGGTCTCATCATCCTCTCCACCGGTTTGTATGGGATGAGGAAAACCCTCGTAGCCCGCTTTAACACTCACCATGGAGACCCTTAAGGTGTTATTAGGCATCTACCAGCGGTGGAACAAACTATCCTTGGGCTTCAGTATAGTACCCTTCCCCACATCCACCAACCCGCCCTTCGTGTGGTAGAGGAGGGTGCACGGAGTGGAGTCGGCCTGCGGAAACATGTATGTGTGCGGCGTCAGAGATCCAAAAGGAACGAGAACTGAAGATTAATTAGTTATGTTGATGAGGGTGCGGCGCATATTTACCATGAGGGCGTCGAGCTCAGCCAATGTCGATGGCCCGACATTCAAGCCAGAGACGGAGCACGGGACATTGTGAGAGGGTGCGGGAGTAGGTGCTGGAGTAGGTGCGGCTACGGTTTCCATAGCAGGTACGTGTGCGGGTGCGGTGTTCATTGAGTTGCTCCCAGTGAAGCTGGGCATGGGAAAATTAGTTGGGGTTGCGTTTGGATTTTGTTGCACCCAGCTGACCACAGTCGGAACCAAGCTTGTAAGTACAACTACCATATCATTTCTGCAAGCACCTACCGCTTCCCGGATTGCCCCATCTTTGGTTTTCTCGACCGCATGTGCCACCTTCTCATCAATAGTCACTTGACTGAACTTCTTTCTCTGCCTTTTGGCCTCGGGGTCCTCGTTGTAATAGTACTTCCACATGGCGCCATCTCTGGCACCGTGCACATGTCCATATTGCGGTCACTGGTCCGGCGGGTGTCCCATCATTATGTTCATGGCCCGGTTGAAAGGGGTGTCCCACTTGTACCTCGCCGATGATTGAGTCGACCGAGTCGACAAGTCGGTTTCGGCTATAAAATTGTTGTGTTAATCTCTCTATAAAATATAGTGTGAATCTTTTATGAATGTGACTAGAATGTTGTAGACTTGATTGATCAGAAGCTAATATATAAGGTGGTAAAAGGTAATTACTAGTATTCTCTTGAATTTCCTACTCGGCCCGTTAGTGAAATAAAAATTGGGGGGTCCCATGAGAACCGGGCCCTGATGAAGTCGTGCTCATGCGGGTCGGTGAACTCAGCCAAGGAGTCTGGGATCCCCAGACGTTCATGTTCACGTCCTCCTTAGCCCACATGGGCTTCTTGATGCGGAGCATCCTACGGTCATCCCCATGGACCAACCATCACCTCACGAAGTGCCAAGAGGACCTATGACTCGAGCTAGAGCTAGATCTCTCGAGACCGAGGTGACTTCTCTCATTAGTGATATTGCATATGACCCCCTTGAGACATGGCTACTACCTAAATCCGAGATGTTGTGCATGATCAGGTACCAAGAGGACCCTCCCGAAGATGCACGTGAAGATGAACAAGTCCCCAAGTTCACGGATGAAGAGAACCAACAGAAGGAGTCAAGAACACCTCCCAGGCCCCTGACATCCGGCCACGACCCTGTACATCCGGCCCCTGGAGCGTTGTCCACCATAGCTGCATAGCCGCCAAGCATCTATAGGCCCCGGACATCCGGCCCTTCCCGAGCTCCTGGAAATCCGGCCTCCCTCCCGGATATCCGGAAACCACCGAACCCGAGAGCGACAAGGCCAGCCTCTCCAGCCCGGACATCCGACCCCGCGTGAAAGCTCGGACATCCGGCCTGACGCTCGGACGTCCGGCATCCCCTGTCTGCGTATAGTGTAAGGGCCCGAGGCCCGTGTACCCCTTCGCCCACCTAGACTATATATACTCTTCTCCTAACTATGTTTTAGGGTTAGCGTTGTGATAGCTCATTTGAGAGATAGAGCCTCGCTTATCCATATCGGATCTACTCCTTGAGAGAGACCATGGCCCCTCTACAGAGAAGATCCACCTTGGATTCAAGACCCCCTCTTGGGTGGCCCCATCAAGACCTCCTCATGGAGAAGACCAGTTACCATTTGTATTGTCCCTTGTTGATCATGGATCATGTATCTCTCTGTGTGTACTTGGATCTAGCATATGTGTGATCGTTCTTGTTGGTTTTAGTTATTCTCTCGTGTTTCCCTCGTGTTTCACCTCGTGTTTCCCCTCGTGTTCTTCGTGTTCTTCACGGGAACCTCTCCTTTAGTGAAAGATCGGCCATCTAGGGTTCCACCCTACATCATCTTGGTATCTAGATCCATGTTGATCACGATTCCAGAGCCTCCCCATTGTGTTTCTAGCCTTGTTTTGTTGATTTTATCCCTAATTCAAAAATTCCCCACAAAAATATCCCTCAATTTTTTTTTGTGATTTGTTGGTGTGACGAAGTTTTGTTGGATTTGATCCGCGGATTTCAAGTGTTACAGGTACATCTAGCTTTCCATCAACTTTTCCCCAATTTACATCCACAAATTTCCCCGAATTTTGCCCGGATTTGACCTCTCCACGTGAAGTTCATCGAGTTCGTCCGTGGATCCAGAGCCCGGACATCCGGCCTGACAGCCCGGACATCCGGCCATCCCCGGACATCCGGACATCAAGCCCGGACATCCAGCCCCTGGCAGCATCACTTCCATCCACCGCCTCGTTTTTCCGTCCAAATTTCTCCAAATTTTGTTCTGGTGCACACATACACTTCCGCATACCACCACAAGCAACAACGACAAGTCGAGTTACAAGAAAAATTCGACTCCTGCAAGCCATCCTCCAACAACGAGCAACTTCAAGCTGAGAGCTTCATCATCATCTACCCCAACCGATGAGACCGTCAAGACAAATTCCTTCAAATGCTTGACATGTGGAGGCCGAGGCCACAATTCCTTTGAGTGTACCAACAAGCGAACCATGATCCTCAACGATGATGGTACATACGACTCCATGAGTGAAGGAGAAACGGAAGCACTTGAGCAAGTCGCCATGCACACCGGCAAGTGAATGATGAAGAGGAACAAGTCTTTTGTGATGAATATTCAAGTCCCGCTCTTGTTGTCTCCAAGGTCTTGACCCTTCAACATCACCAAGAAGAAGACCAAAGATGCCACATATTCCATACCAAGGCCGACATCAATGGAAGGTCCGTCAAGGTCATCATCAATGGAGGTAGTTGTCATAACCTAGCAAGTGAAGAACTTTGCTCCAAGCTCCAATTGCCCAAGACAAAGCACCCACGCCCCTACAAAGTTTAATGGCTAAGCGACTCCGGCACTATTCAAGTCGAGCGTAGAATGCAAGTCTCCTTCAAAATCAGAGCTTACGAAGACACTTTGGAGTGTGATGTCATTCCAATGACCGTTTGCCACCTTCTTCTTGGTCGACCATGGCAATTTGATAGAGGTGTCATCCACAACGGCCGAACGAACCACTACATCTTCAAGATGAAAGGAAAGGAGTACGTACTTCACCCTATGTCTCCAAGCCAAGTGATTGCCAACAAGCAAGGCACCCATCGTGAAGAGAATGGTGAGAGAGCAAACCACCAAAAAAAGAGTGAGCACCTCAAGCCCAAATTGAGTGCCTCCACGATGAGCGAAAAGAAGAACTTCGTTCTATTTGCCACCAAAAGTGAGATAAGAGGAGTGTGTGAGAACCCATCTAGTGTCCTACACTATGTCCTTTTGTGCAAGGACAGCGCACCAAAAGCTAACACCTATTACACTCTACCTTTAGTGTCGTCTTCTCTTTTGCAGGAATTCCAAGATGTTTTCCCCAACGAGCTACCTCCGGGACTACCTCCACTACGAGGCATCGAGCACCGCATCGACCTCATCCCCGGAGCACCACTTCCGAAGAAAGCTCCCTACCGCGTCAACCCAAAAGAAACCAAAGAAATACAAAGGCAAGTAAAACATCTCATAGACCAAGGATATGTGTGTGAAAGTTTGAGTCCTTGTGCCGTTCCGGTCATTCTTGTGCCAAAAAGAGACGGTAGCTTTCGCATGTGTTCCGATTGTAGACCCATCAATGCTATCACCATTCGATATAGGTACCCCATTCCACGCCTTGATGATATGCTCGATTAACTTAGTGGTGCCACTATATTTTCCAAAATAGATCTTAAAAGTGGTTACTATCAAATCCGCATGCAAGAGGGTGATGATTGGAAAACCGCTTTCAAAACAAAGTTTGGTTTGTATGAGTGGTTAGTCATGCCTATGGGTTTATAGGAAGCACTGGGTACTTTTATGCGTCTTATGAATCATGTGTTTCACCCTTACATTCGTGAGTTTGTTGTGGTCTACTTCGATGATATCCTTGTTTATAGCAAATCTTTAAAGATCATGTCACCCATGTTCGAACCGTTTTGCAAACTCTTCGAAAAGAGTGTCTCTATGCTAACATGGAAAAGTGCCTTTTTGGCATTGATAAGCTCGTAATCTTGGGTTTTGTTGTTCCCTCTAAGGGTGTTCATGTTGATGACTCTAAGATCACTGCTATTAAAACTTGGCCACAACCAACCAACTTGTGTCAAGTGCGTAGCTTCCTTGGTTTAGCCGGTTTCTATCGTATATTTGTGAAGGACTTTAGCACCATTGCTTCACCTTTGCATGATTTGAGCAAGAAAAATGCGCCTTTTGTTTGGGGACCATCCCAAGATACCGCATTCAATGAGCTTAAGAATTTGCTTACTCATGCACCCATTCTTGCAGTACCCAACTTTGACAAGACCTTTGATATCAACTGCGATGCTAGTGGTAATGGCATAGGAGGTGTGTTAACGCAAGAGAAGCACCCCATAGCTTACTTTAGTGAGAAACTTTTCGAAGCTCAACTCAATTACCCCATCTACGACAAAGAGTTATATGCTTTTGTGCGAGTTTTGCATGAATGGGAACATTATCTTCACCCTCATGAATTTATCATTCATATCGATCATGAAATGCTTAAATACCTTAAGGGTCAAACTAAGTTGAACAAACGTCATGCTCAATGGAGTGAATTCATTGAGTCTTTTCATTATGTCATCAAGTACATCAAAGCTAAGGAAAATGTTGTAGCGGACGCTCTTTCCCGCATATGCATGCTTATTACTCAACTTGAATTGGATGGCATTGGCTTTTGAGCACATAAAAGACTTGTATGCGCATGATCCCACTTTTGCTACTCCTTATGCCAAATGTTTGAGGCGTACATCTTGGGAACGCTATTACATCAAAGATGGATATCTTATGAGAGCTAACAAACTTAGCATCCCCGAGTCTTCTCTTCGTTTGTTGCTTTTGCAGGAATCTCATGGAGGAGGACTAATGGGACATTTTGGACGCGACAAGACTTTTGCTATGCTCTCCAAGAACTATTATTGGCCCAAGATGTTTCGTGTCGTCAACCGCTTCACCAACCGATGCTCTACATGTCGCAAAGCTAAGTCCAAAGCTCAATCACATGGCGTTTACATGCCTCTCCCAATTCTATATCAACCATGGGAAGATATTAGCATGGATTTTGTACTTGGATTTCCTAGAACTAGAAATGGAAAGGATTCAGTTTTTGTTGTTGTGGACCGATCCTCTAAGATGGCACATTTCATTCGTTGCAACAAGATCGAGGATGCTTCACATGTTGCCAATATATTTTGTAGGGAAATCTTACGGCTACATGGAGTGCCAAAGACGATTGTCTCGGACCGCGACGTTAAGTTCTTGAGTTACTTTTGGAAGACCCTATTCGCCAAGCTCAGAATCAAGCTACTCTTTTCCACGACGTACGCTCCACAAACTGACGGCCAAACGGAGGTGACCAACCGCACACTCTCGGCTCTAGTTCGTGTGCTAATCAAGAAGAACATCAAGTAGTGGGAGGAGTGTCTACCTATCACCGAGTTCGCCTACAACCGCACAAGATACTCAACTACCGGCAAGTCCCCCTTCGAGGTCGTCTACGGATTCAACCCATTGTCGCCATTGGACATTCTCCCTCTACCACTACAAGAGCGCATCAATATGGACGCAAGTGCACGTGTGAACCATCTCAAGAAGGTGCATGAAGATACAAGGCACACCATCGAGCGCCAAGTACAATGACTTGCGACCAAGCTCAACTTTAACAAGCACTCCATGGTGTTCAACACTGGAGATGTTGTGTGGCTACACCTTCGCAAGGACCGCTTTGTCACACCCTAGCTAGTTCATGCATTAGAGTGATAGCATCATGTTTAAATTTCCCAGAAAAATGAAATGGGGATGATAGAACCCCCAGCACCCCCCTTAAACCAACTAGGGTTTACTAAAATCTTTTTCAATGAACCTGAAATGCCCTTCTAAAAAGTCCACCCTTTTTGTTTTGGGTTAAAACCTTTGACAAAAATGGTGAACATTTTCTAGGACATCTTAAGGTCATTGAATTAACTCATATAGTATTTGCATTTGGGCATTTAAATGCTATAAAATATTTTAAATGCTCAAATAATTCTGGAAATAAGTGTGGGCTGTTGGAAATAATCTAAAAAGAGCCTATGATTATTTTCAGGATTTTTGTAAGTGCCTAACTAGTTTTAATGAAGCCACAAACCTATAGAAAAATAGAAAAAGAAAAACAAAGCAAGCAGAGGCTTACCTGGCGCCCACCTAGCAGGCCCACCTGCCGGCCTAGCCCAGCCCCGCTCCAGCGAGCTGCTTGGCTTGGCCAGGCAGGCAGGCAGGTGCTCGACGCCGGCACCTACGCATGCCACGCAGCTGCCCGCCGCCCTGCTTCCTCCCCTCGCATTGCTGCCACCCAAGATCAGTCACCCACTCCTCCCCCGAGCTCGCAGACACGCCTCTCTCTCCCCAGCCCCTCTCCCTCGCTCTCCCGCACCATGGCCGACGCTGCCGCGCCCGCGCCACCGTGCTAAGCGCACCCGCCGTCGTCCCCGTGCCGCGGCACCGTGTCCACTAGCTTCGCCATCGTCGACTACGTCGAGCAGGCTGAGCCCCGAGCACTCACCCGCTTTGGAGTCGCTGCTGACCCCGTCTCCCCCAACTCCGACCGCCGAGATCGCCATCGTCGCCCCGCTCAGCTCCAGCCTTCCCCGAGCCCGCTTCGACGCTTGCTGCAATCGCCGTGAGCCCAACTCTGTCCTCCCCCTCTCCACTAACTCCCTCTTGCACCGTGTGCACCGCACCATGCTCAACCGAGCACCCGCCGCCGCCGAGCTCATCGCCGACATGACTCCGGCCACCCACCGGCCACACCATTACGACCAACGCACTCACCGCACTCGCGGGAGCCCATAGCACCACTCCACGAGCCTCGCCGTGCCCCGTAGCCTCGGTTTCGACCTCGCCCGAACTCCGGCGACCGCCAAGGTCATCACCGGTGACGTTTCCGGCCAGCCCAGCTCAACCACTGCCACCACTCGATGCGGCTTGCTCCCAGCTATGCGTAGATGCTCTCCGCCGCCCATTTGGTCGCCGGAACAAGTAGATGCACTTCCACCGCCGCGTCTGGCCTCGCCGGCGGCTAAACGCCGGCGGGTTTGAACCATTGACTTTGACTCGGTGGGCCCAGGTTGACTCCCCTGAGTCTATGACAAGTGGGCCCCCTCTGCTAATTAACCTAGGGTTAGCAGTAACTAATTTTAGTTAGTTTAGGTCACTGACATGCGGGCCCAGGCCCCACTGACAGTTTAGTTAGTATTAACTTAACCCTGTTAATTAGTTGTTTCACTGACGTGTGGGTCCCAGCCGTCAGGTTTGACGTGGGCTGGCGCCTTTGACTCGCTGACGTCACAGTGACGTAGTGCTGATGCAGTTATTTATTTTCTGGATTTATTTTTATATAGGAAATTCCAGAAAATAGCCAAAACTTCTAAAAATCATAGAAAATCAACCATAGCTCCAAATCAAACAATTTATATATGAAAAATGATCAAAAAAATTCAGTCTTTCCATCTGTAATGGTTTCATGCATGACAAAACACTTTAACCTTGTTGTTTAGGTGAAACAAGCTAATACACTTATAATGCTTAAGAACTTAAGCTACCATTTGAATCTTTGATTCAAATGGACCCATTTCAACTTGTTTCACATTGCATTAGGCAGGACACCTCATTTTGCCATGTCATAACATGCATCATACTGTTGCATATTGCCATGTGTTGATTATATTCTATGGTGTCTTTCGTGGTAGGTTCTGCCTCCAAGGATATCTCCGAGTATCCAACTGAAGGCAGTACCCTACTACCACTCCATCAGGCAAGCAGCCCCATTGATCATATCGATACAATCCCATGTTCTCGCCTCTGCTCTCGTTTACTGCATTAAGACAACAACATTTCAAACTGCTGTGTGCTATGGTAGTTGAACCCTTATCCTCTGCATGACCTTTCATTGCCACAGTAACTAGATGAAACCCACTAGCATGTGTAGGAGTTGATTGAGCCATGTATGTGTTTCCTACCTTGCTATGCCTGCTATGCTTAGAATTGTGTCAGGTCTGGTTCATCTGGGTGATGGGATAGAGTGAAATGATTATGTCGTTAATGTGAGGGATGTGTTGAACATGATTTGGTAAAGGTATCGATGAGAGGCCATGTAGGAGTACATGGTGGGTTGTTTCATTGAGGCCGTCCCTAAGAACTGAGATCTGTATGTGTGATTTAAGAATCAGCTACTACCATACACTGGGCCCGAAACCAATGGACCCTCTCGGCTTCTTAATCACCCTAGTACTCTGTCCAGGAGTTGCAATTAGTTTCTGGTGTTTGTAGGTTATGTGTTGGCGGCCGTGCGTAGCGCTGACCCTAGGGGTGGGCTATGATGCGGTAGATACACCGTGGCCGGGTATGCCGGGCGCCCGTTAGGCGTCTCGGGACCATGTTCACATCGTTCGGGGCCGTATGTGGAAACCTCGGCCGGACTCCCTGCAGATGGAACCTAGATAGGCGATAAACCTGGACTAGAGACTTGAGTGTTCAGGTAGGCCGTGGCCGACACCCTCGTTGGGCTTCCGCTTGAAGGTTGCCGAGTACATGTCGTGTAAACGACGGTAAGTGGTGAGAGCGTGTATGAAGAAGTACACCCCTGCAGGGTTAACATCATCTATTCGAATAGCCGCGTCCGCGGTAAAGGACTACTTGGTTGCCTATACAGTTCATAGACAAGTTAATGGTTACTACTAAAAGACTCAAGATAAGTGTGAGTACCGAGGATGGCCCTCTCGTAGGATGACGAGGGAGGATCCCCGGTGGAGTATTGTGTTGGTGATTAGTGGACTCGTGTGCGAAAACTATTTTACTAGTGGTGTCTCGTAGGATAGCTTAGCCAAGAGTCAAAGCTGGCTTGCTGCAATAACTCCACCACCTTCTTGAGAATGAGCATGTATAGTAGGTTCTGTTGTAAGACTTGCTGAGTACCTTTGTACTGATGTTTGCTTTAATTACTGTTTTCAGACGACAACACCGCCCCCTCCGATGGGTTTTATGTAGACCTCAACGTCGATGAGTAACTTGCCACCCAGGTGGTGATTCTGGCCATGGAGGGCCCTATGTAGATAGACAGGCTTCGACAAGCCTTCTTTCTTTCTAGTGTCTGTACTCAGACTATTTGCTTCCGCATGTGCTTGTATGCTTATATGACTTGAGTGTCGGGTCATGTGACCCCTACCTGTATGAACATGTTATGTATGGCTCTCTGGAGCCTTTAAATAAAGTACTTGAGTTGTAGAGTTTTGTTGTGATGCCATGTTGTATTTGCACATATTGAGCATATTGTGTGTATGATTGAAATGCTTGGTATGTGTGGGATCCGACAATCTAGTTGTTTATCCTTGGTAGCCTCTCTTATGGGGAAATGTAGTCTAGTGCTCCTCGAGCCATAGTAGTCCGCTACAGCCCGGTTCACCGGAGTCCTGCTAGCCCAGCACTACTGCTCAGGACACTTGACTGGCCGGCATGTGTTTCACTTCGTTCCTATGTCTGTCCCTTCGGGGAAATGTCACGCGGTGACATCCGGAGTCCTGCCTAGCCTGCTACAGCCCGGGTTCCCCGGAGTCCTGTTAGCCCAGTGCTACAGCCCGGATTCACACGCTGTTGACCGACATGCTCGATGTGATTCATGTATGCCTGTCCCCATAGGTCTGTGCCACTTTGGTTCCACGACTAGCCATGTCGGCCCGGGTTCTCTATCATATGGATGCTAGCGACACTATCATATATATGAGCCAAAAGGCGCAAACGGACCCGAGCCATGGTAAGGCGACACCCGTGGGAATACCATGTGTGAGGCCGCAAAGTGATATGAGGTGTTACTGGCTAGATCGATGTGACTTGGAATTGGGGTCCTGACACGCTTCCCCCACGAACGCATGTCCAAAATTCAACCAGGAGAGGATGGACCTTTCAAGGTGCTTGAACGCTACAATAACAACGCCTACAAGATCGACATTTCACGCGACAAGTACTCCATGAGCGACATCTTCAACATCAAAGATCTCTCGCCCTACCATGGTGATGAGGATTTCGATCCGAGGTCGGATCTTCCCCAAGGGAGGAGTGATGATGCGAAGCATCAGACGGTCATCCCCATCGACCTACCATCGTCTCACGAAGTGCCAAGAGGAGCTATCAATCGAGCTAGAGCTCTCGAGACCAAGGTGACTTCTCTCCTTAGTGATATTGCATATGATCCCCTCGAGACATGGCTACTACCTAAATCCGAGATGTTGTGCATAATTAGGTACCAAGAGGACCCTCCCGAAGATGCATGTGAAGATGAACAAGTCCCCAAGTTCACGGATGAAGAGAACCAACGGAAGGAGTCAAGAACACCTCCCAGGCCCCGGACATCCGGCCATGACCCTGGACATCTGGCCCCTGGAGCGTCGTCCACCACAGCTGCACAACTGCCAAGCATCTACAGGCCCCGGACATCCGGCCCCGCCAGCCCGGACGTCCGGCCCTTCCCGAGCTCCCAGAAATCTGGCCTCCCGCCCGGATATCCGGACACCACCGATCCCAAGAGCAACTAGGCCAGCCTCTCCAGCCCAGACATCCGGCCACTCCAGCCTGGACATTCGGTGCCGCGTGAAAGCCCGGACATCTAGCCCAATTCCCGGACGTCCGGCCTCCCCTATTTGCGCACAATGTAAGGGCCTGAGGCCCGTGCACCCCTTCACCCACCTAGACTATATATACTCTTCTCCTACCTACGTTTTAGGGTTAGCGTTGTGATAGCTCATTTGAGAGATAGAGCCTCGCTCATCCATATCAGATCTACTCCTTGAGAGAGACCGCGGCCCCTCTACGGAGAAGATCCACCTTTTATTCAAGACCCCCTCTTGGGTGGCCCCATCAAGACCTCCTCACGGAGAAGACTAGTTACCATTTGTATCGTCTCTTGTTGACCGTGGATCATGTATCTCTCTATGTGTACTTGGATCTAGCATATGTGTGATCGTTCTTGTTGGTTTAAGTTATTCTCTTGTGTTTCCCCTCGTGTTTCCCCTCGTGTTCTTCATGTTCTTCGCGGGATCTGCTCCTTTTGTGAAAGATCGGCCATCTAGGGTTCCACCCTACATCACTTCTTTCCCGTGTAACCATAGTTCCCGAGGCGGTGGTTCCCCATGTTCTTTGCCTGAAGTTGCTTGCCTCTCTCTAACCTGGCCTTGGCAGCTTCTTCATTGCAAGTCGCCTTGAACTTTTCATAGTCCTCTATTGTAATTCTCAGATTGTCTGCAACAATCTCGGCATAGGTTTCATGGTCTACTTCAATCGCCTTTTTACCCTTGTTTTCCAGACACTCAATGCCTTGCTAAACTTCCCTAGGGCTTTGTTGTTTATTTTTTTCATGGCATCATCTTTCCATGGGTCGACATTGTCATTCTGATTGGGGAACATGAATCTTGCATGCAACCTAGTTAGGAGAAGGTGCTTCAAATGTTCATTCTTCCATATTTTTGTGGTGTTGATGTTAGTGGTATCCCGTTGGATGCATGCTAGTTGGTTGTCGTGATAGGTTGCCACTTCCAGCGGCTCTATTGGCTCGAATTCGCCGGGGTTCACTGCCATGACCACCAGTCTATCAGCGTCGAGATCATTTGGGCATCGTCCCCTATTTGCCTACTTTCCTTCACTGGTTTGGGAGGTCCCACCTTTCCTTCTCTCGTTAGCAACATCATCAGGGCCCATCCCAGTGTCGGTGTTGGTTGCATTAGTGTCAGCGTTGGCGCCACCACCATCGTCGTCCGTCATGACAAGGGGGTCCTGCCACCCTTATTTCTCGTAATTTGCCAGAAAGTCGAGGAAGGCGTGTGCTCGTCCTTCTTGGGTGTGAGAATCTCCAGCCTCATCATTGTCGGCCATGTTTCCTAGGGTTCAATGTCATAGTCGTTAAATTCTCGAGCTTTATATAATAAAATGAATAGTGACAAAAAAGTTACCTACGTTTTACTTGAATGTCGTTTCATTCCCGCCGCGGCAAATCTTGGGCACTCGATGTGTCCTACTTTCTAGCACAAGTCATGCCGAAATTCACGAAATTTTTTGGCATGACCTTTGGTAGAAAGAGCACATTGATATGTCTCCAACGTATCTATAATTTTTGATTCTTCCATGCTATTATATTATCAATCTTGGATGTTTTATATGCATTGTTATGCTATTTTATATCACTTCTTGGGACAAACCTATTAACCTAGTGCCTAGTGCCGGTTGCTGTTTTATTCCTTGTTTTTGTCTTCACAGAAAATCAATACCAAACGGATTCCAAATGGAATGAAACTTTTTGACGACTTTACTTGGACCACAAGACACCCTTGAAGCTTCGAGAGGAGGCCAGAAGGGCCATGATGCGGCGAAAAGCTCAGGGGGTGTGCCCCGGGGGGTGGCCAATCTTGTGGGCCCCCCGTGGCACTTATAACCCTAATTCTTCTTCTATAAATACACAAATATTCCCCAAAGACCAGGGGCACCCCAAAAATACTTTTCCACTACTGCAAGTTTCTTTCTTCATGAGATCCCATCTGGGAACCTTTTCCAGTACTCTGTCGGAGGGGGATTAGATCACGGAGGGTTTCTACACCGACCGTGCCGCCCTTTCGATAATGTGTGAGTAGTTTACCACAGATCTACGGGTCCAAAGCTAGTAGACAGATGGCTTCTTCTCTCTCTTTGATCTTCAATAGAATGTTCTCCTCGATGTTCTAGGGGATCTATTCGATGTAATCTTCTATTATGTTGCCTTTGTTTAGATCCGATGAATTGTGGGTTTATGATCAGGTTATCTATGAATATTATTTGAGTCTTCTCTGAACTCTTTTATGCATGATTTATATAGCTTTGTGTTTCTCTCCGATCTATTGATTTGATTTGGCCAACTAGATTGATTTTTCTCGCAATGGGAGAGGTGTTTTTAATGGGTTCAATCTTGCGGCGTTTAACCCCAGTGACAGAAAGGGACATTACACATATTTGTATTGCTGCCATTAAGGATAAAAAGATGGGGTTTGTTCATACCAATTGGATCTATCCCTCTACATCATGTCGTCTTGCTTAAGGCATTACTCCGTTCTTGTTAACTTAATACATGAGATGCATGCTGGATAACGGTCGATGTGTGGAGTAATAGTAGTAGATGCAGGAAAGTGTCGGTGTACTTGTCTCGGGCGTGACGTCTATATACATGATCATTGCCTTGGATATCATCATAACTATAAGCTTTTCTATCAATTGCTCACTAGTAATTTTTTACCCACTATATGCTTTCTTTCAAGAGAAGCCTCTAGTGAAAACTATGGCCCCCGGGTCTATCTTTTATCCTATTATTGTCAGATCTACAAGCCAAAAACACAGAAATATCTTGCTGCAATTTATTTAGTGTTATTTTGTTTTGCACTTTTACTTATCTTTTATATCTATCACTATCCGATCTTATCCTTGAAAGTAACCGTGAAGGGATTGACAACCCCTTTATCGCGTTGGCTGCAAGTATTTGTTTGTTTGTGCAGGTACAACACTTTGAGACTTGTGTGTTCCTCCTACTGGATTGATGCCTTGGTTTTAACTGAGGGAAATACTTATCTCTACTTTCATGCATCACCCTTTTGATAGAGGCAAAGGTGTCCCGTCTTTCGATGAGAAAGGTGCTTACCGTTTCAGAGGAGTAGACTTTGACGATCTGACTACGAATGTGCGAGGACATCCCGCCTTAGCAATCGCTAAACCAACTATGAGAGGTTATTGACCATGCAGGAGCACGATAAACCTAACCACGAAGGTCGATTTCCTGCAAGAAAACGAAGAATGAGAAAGACACTGAGATTGCAATCTTGATATTGCGAATATAATATGAAAGCTTTATTGATTAAGGTGGGGTTCTGTGACGTCTTGGTATAGTCATTGAACACAAACGAAGTACGCGAAGTTGCAGCTATGTTGAACTTTTAAGCTAAACAAAACCCAAAGTCTAAATGACACCCTAAGGGTTGCACATATGGGGGAGTAGGGGGGAATTTCGTGAACCCTTGTAGGAGGGGTCCAAAACCAACCCTAAGTTTGTTTCTCCACACATACAGACTCTAAAAATAGCCTATGCTTAAGTATTTAGAAATTACATGGGCCTCGCCCAAAAATAAGATGGCGCACCACCTAGAATAAGCCATCGACGAAATTTATGAATGGGCATCTTGTATATTTCGTCCATGTCCTTGTAGGTCATTACAGAGGCTTCAAAGTGCTCAAATATGCTCAAGAAACGCCATTCTGTAACCCTTTGCGCGCGCCTTCATCTCCATGCTTGATCCTGCTCCAGTGTTCACCCCTCTTGTCCATGCTATGCCCTTCATTAGTAATCAACACAAATGTATCCAATTTAGGCAACATCATATTCTCATGAACATTAGAACTGTTACCAAGAAAAAAAATTACATGGTAATTCAATTGGCGTGCGCGAGCTCTAGTAATTGGTCCAGTATGCATAGCAGCAGGGGCTGTGTGTGTAACAATGGTATTAATATCCTCATCATCCTCTCCTTCAAATGAAGTCGTCCTCGATGTAAGCTCATCTTCCTCATGATAGAGGCGAAGGTGTCCCGATGTTTCGATGAGATAGATATCATTTTCTATGGGAGTCGACTTTGACGATCCGACTACGAACGTGCTAAGACGTCGCGCCTTAGCAATCTCTAAACCAACTTCCGAGGGTTATTGACCACGCCGGAGCACGATCAACCAGGCCATGAGGGTCTATTTCCTGCGAGCAAACAAAGAACAAGCAAGAAACTGAGATTGCAATCTGGATATTGCGAATAAAAGAGGAAAGCTTTATTAATCAAGGTGGGGTTCTGTGACGTCTTGGTCTGGTCGTTGGACACAAACGAAGTACGCGAAATTGTAGCTATGGCGAACTTTTAATCTAAACAAAACCCAAAGTCTAAACAACGCCCTAAGGGCTGTATATATGGAGAAGAGAGGGGGAATTTCGTGGCCCTTGGAGGAGGGGGTCCGAAACCAACCCTAACTCTTGTTTCCCCACACATACGAGCTCTAAAAACTGCCTATAATCAAGTATTTCAAAATTACATGGGCCTGGCCCAAAAATAAGGTGACGCAGCACCTATAATATCCTTTGGACGAAATTTATCAAGTGGCATCTTGTATATTTCGTCCAAGGCTTCATGGACTCATTATGGTGGCTTCAAAGTCCTGGAATCATCACTTGTAACTCCGTTCTTGTTCACCTTGCACATGCCATCATCTTCATGCTTGAACTTGCTCCAAGGTTCATCCTTCTCCAAGCTAGGCCCTTCATTTGAAAGCAAAACAAATGTATCCAATTTAGGCAGCATCATAATCTCATGAACATTAGAATCGTTACCAAGAAACGAAAGTACCTGATAATTCAATTGGCATGCGCGAGCTCTAGTAATTGGTCTAGTATGTACAGCAACAGGGGCTGTGGGTGTAACAATGGTATTGATGTCCTCATCATCCTCCCCTTCTTGAAATGAAGTCGTCCTTGAGGAAAGCTCATCTTCCTCACCCAAATATGGCTTCAAATCTGCAATGTTAAAAGTGGGACTAACCCCAAAATCTGCAGGCAGCTCAAGTTTATATGCATTATCATTTATTTTCTCTAACACCTTAAAAGGACCATCAGCACATGGCATTAGCTTCGATTTGCGCAAATTAGGAAATCTACCCATACGCAAATGTAACCAAACAAGATCTCCAGGTGCAAACACAACATGTTTTCTACCCTTATCTCCAGCAAGTTTATATTTAGCATTCATACGCTCAATGTTTTCCTTAGTTAACTCATGCATTTTTAAAATCAATTCAGAACGTTCTTTAGCATCAAAATTAACCTTCTCCAAAGATGGAAGAGGCAACAAATCAATAGGTGCACGAGGTAGGAAACCATACACAATTTCAAAAGGGCACATCTTAGTAGTAGAACGCAATGAACGATTATAAGCAAATTCAATATATGGCAAGCATTCTTCCCACATTTTCTTATTATTCTTCAAAACAGCCCTAAGCATATTAGACAATGTTTTATTGACTACTTCAGTTTGTCCATCAGTTTGGGGGTGACAAGTAGTACTAAAAAGCAGTTTAGTCCCCAACTTAGCCCATAAACATCTGCAAATGTGGCTAATAAATTTAGTATCACGGTCTGAAACAATAGTATTTTGCACACCATGCAAGCGAATATTTTCACGAAAGAACACATCAGCAAAATTAACAGCATCATCACTTTTATGACATGGTATAAAGTGTGACATTTTCGAAAATCTATCCACGACAACAAATATGCTATCCGTCCCCTTGTTTGTTTGAAGTAAACCTAAAACAATGTCCATAGATATATCCTCCCAAGGAACACTAGGTACAGGCAAAGGCATATATAAACCATGAGGATTGAGTCATGACTTAGCTTTTTGACATGTAGTGCAACGAGGAACAAAACGCTCAACATCCCGTCTCATCTTTGGCCAAAAGAAATGTGTAGGAAGTATATACTCCGTCTTCTTGACGCCAAAGTGTCCCATTAATCCTCCTCCATGCGCCTCCTACAACAACAAGAGACGAACAGAGCTAGCTGGAATGCATAGCTTGTTAGCATGAAACACAAATCCATCGTTAAGAACGAACTTGTTCCAAGTTCTCCCTTCCTTACAATTCTGCAATACATCTTTAAATTCAGCATCATGCACATATTGATCTTTGATGGTCTCCAAACCAAATATTTTAAGGTCAAGTTGTGAAAGCATAGTATAACGACGAGACAATGCATCAACAATAACATTTTCTTTACCCTTCTTGTGTTTAATGACATAAGGGAAAGTCTCAATTAATTCTACCCATTTAGAATGTCTACGGTTCAGTTTTGCTTGACTTTTAGTGTGTTTAAAAGATTCATGATCAGAATGTATAACAAATTCCTTCGGCCATAAATAATGTTGCCATGTTTCTAAGGTCCGAACAAGAGCATATAATTCTTTATCATAAGTAGAATAGTTCAGACTAGGCCCACTCAATTTTTCAGAAAAGTATGCAACATGTTTGCCATCTTGTAATAACACACCTCCTAATCCAATTCCACTAGCATCACATTCAAGCTCAAAAGTCCTATTAAAATCAGGAAGTTGGAGTAAAGGAGCATGTGTCAACTTATCTTTCAATACCATGAAGGCTTCTTCCTGTGCAGTACCCCAAACAAAAGGCACATCCTTTTTGTAAGCTCATTGTGAGGTGCAGCAATGGTGCTGAAATCTCTCACAAAACGCCTATAGAAACCAGCGAGGCCAAGAAAACTCCTCACTTGTGTGACCGTTTTGGGCTGCGGCCAACTCTCAATAGCTTCAATCTTGTCTTTATCAACTTCAATTCCCTCTGGAGTAACAACATAGCCAAGAAAAGATACTCAGTCAGTGCAGAAGGTGCACTTCCCAAGGTTACCAAACAAACATGCATCACGTAGAGCAATAAAAACAACACGTAAATGTTCCTCCAAAGATCTGTTATAAATCAGTATATCATCAAAATAGACTACCACAAATCGTCCAATGAAAGCACGTAAAATTTCGTTCATTAGTCTCACGAAAGTACTAGGTGCATTAGTTAACCCAAAAGGCATGACTAACCACTCGTATAAACCAAACTTAGTTTTAAATGCCATTTTCCATTCATCTCCCAATTTCATACGAATTTGATGGTATCCACTACGCAAATCAACTTTGGAGAAAATTGTAGATCCACTCAATTCATCGAGCATGTCATCTAGCCTAGGAATAGGATGACGATAACGAATAGTAATATTATTAATGCCTCTACAATCAACACACATACGCGACGTACCATCCTTTTTAGGCACTAGTATAATAGGAACAACACAAGGACTAAGAGATTCGCGTATGTAACCTTTGTCGAGCAGCTCCTGTACTTGACGCATAATCTCCTTCGTCTCCTCTGGATTGGTACGGTATGGTGCACGGTTGGGTAGCGATGCACCGGGAATTAAGTCAATTTGATGCTCAATCCCTCGAATAGGTGGTAATCCTGGTGGCACGTCTTGTGGGGAGACATCAGCGAACTCCTGCAAAATGTTAGTGATAGTAGGGGGCAAAGAGGAAGGCACGTCCTCGAATGAAAATAATGCCTCTTTGCACACAAAAGCATAGCAAACAGATTTGCTAACATCTAGCTCATCAATATCATATTTTGTGGCAAGTAAACATGCACTTTTCAATTTAATTTCAGAAGCAACACTAGATGGTTTATTATTAGGTTTCATTCGTTGCTCAAATTCTTTTGCCACAATCTGATTTTCACTGTTATTTTTCTCCTGTTTTGCTTTATTAGCTCTATTAATATCATCTTTCAAAATGGATTCAGGAGTCATAGGAAGCAAAGTAATATGGCTATCCTTATGAACAAGAGTATACTGATTATTTCTACCATGGTGTACATAATTTTTATCAAATTGCCATGGTCTACCAAGTAATAAGGAACATGCTTGCATGGGTACCACATCACAATCAACATAATCAGCATATGTAGAGATACTAAAATGCACACGAATAGTAGTTACCTTAACCTTGCCGTTGTTGTTGAACCATTGGATGTAGTAAGGATGTGGATGTGGTCTTGTGGTGAGAGATAGCTTCTCCACCATCTCCATGCTAGCCAAGTTGTTGCAGCTCCCTCCATCTATGATGACGCGAACAGAACATTCCTTCACAACTCCCTTTGTATGGAACAAATTATGCCTCTGATTTTGCTCAGCTTGTGTAACCTGCACACTCAAAACACGTTGAGCAACTAAACATTCATACCTGTCAGCATCTTCAGCAGCCATGTATTGCATCTCATGATCAGAATCATCTCCACCATGTTCTTCATGTGTAATAAGAGCCAAAATCTCCTCATCATAGTCACTAGCGGACTCATACCCACCATCCTCAGTAGCAATCATCACATGCTGAGATTTGCATTCTCTTGCAAAATGTCCTCTTTCCTTACAACAACGACAAATAATATCACTTGTGTGCCCTGCTGATGCCATGGAAGAAGAAGAGCTCTGCGCAGGTCCGGCAGGTGTGCTCTTGGCAGATAGTGGTGGTTGTGCCTGCTTTCTTGTATCACGACTCGAGGTGGCACCTGATGGAGGTGCTGGTGTAGTGGAAGTAGAGGATGCACGTGGTGTCCATGATGAAGATTGACCTGCAGAAAAGTTAGTTCGCACCAATGCATGTTGATCCTGCACTTCACGTTCAGCTTTACAAGCAAGATGGAATAAATGAGTGATATTAGTATACTCCTTATACTCTAGAATGGTCTGAATCTCTCTATTTAATCCACCCATAAAATGTGCAAGAACAGCTTCATTCTCCTCAACAATACCACATCTAATCATGCCATTTTGTAATTCCTGATAATATTCTTCTACAGAATTTTTTCCTTGTCTTAAACGCTGCAATTTTTGAAGTAATTCACGTTGATAATATGGTGGAATGCAACGAGTACTCATAGCAGTTTTCAAAGCATCCCAAGTAGTTGGAATAGGATATAACCTACAATGTTCAGACCACCAAACACATGCGAAGCTAGTGAAAGCCCAAAAAACAGCAGGAACACGTCTCTCCTCAGGATATTGTAAACATGTAAAATGTTGTTCAGTTTCTAACTCCCAAGTAAGATATATATCAAGAACATATCTACCCTCAAATGGTGGAATATTCAATTTCAGTTTAGGAAGATGGTCATGATCTTGTACCTCATATGGTGGTGCAGCCCTACCGTTGCGATGATATACCTGAGGATGACCTGGTGGTGGTGGTGCTGGTGGTTGCACGTAGTCCTGATTTTGATCAACCTCTTCCTCGTAATGGTCCTCCACCTCTGCAGTAGCAGCAGGAGAGACAGAAGCATCAACAGCAGCACCAGAATTTTGCCCAGGGTCAGTGGGAATGCGCTGTGCTCGTCCCACTTGATTTGGAAAGCGACGTTGTTGTTGTTGTTGTTGTTGTTGTTGTTGTTGTTGTTGTTGTTGTAGAGGTGCGTTAGGGGCAGCCGGTGGTGGTGGTGGAAGACGCGCGAGCAATTCATTAAACTTGTTATCGAGATTTGTTTCGAACGTCTTCTCCATGCCATCTATCTTCTCCATGGCCACTTCAAATCTGTTTAGCACATTTTGCACCTGTCCACTCATCATTTGCTGAAATTTATCATGCAACTCCTTATTCGTCATGTTCTCCCAGTCAGTCTCGTCGGCTTGTGATCCTACCATGGTTGGCAGCAATAGAAACACACAAGAATATGATCCTACATACTACTAACAAGAGGTGGTGGTGGGTATCACAAATCCGTCAAGCAAATCTCAAATTCTTACCAGTTCTTACCCAACAGCAGGCGGTGATCGTCAACCGTCGTACTCAAAACTCTCAAAGCTTGGATAGAGAGATTACCAGGGAGAGTCAAACGCACGACGTAGATGTATGTGGAGCTAGGAAGGCTTATAATATGGTAGCAAAAAGGGTCATCAATAATCAATTCAGAGATGCAAAGTTGAATAAACGCTCAACGACGATACTGTGCTGGTCCTAGGCTAGACCGTGCTAGAGATGCGAGCCTAGAACACTAACAAAATCACGGCGCTGCACGTAAACAAGGGAAAAGCACACTCTCGAACTTTTTTCGCTCTGTTTTTTTTTGGCGCTCCTCTTTTTTGTTGCGAAAAATCTCTATAATGGCGAGTGTCTCAAAACTCTTCCCTCGTGAAACTGACAGGATGGGCACGAATTTTTTTGACTTTTTTTCCCGAAACCTACTCAGGCAAGGAAACACGAATCGGAAATTAGACAGACCTCGAAAACAAACCTAATATGAAAGGAACTCAGATTGCTGGTGGATATATGGTGGTAGGATATGGCAGCGGTGGTGGTATATGGATACAGATTGGTGATGGTATATGGAGACGGATCGATGTCGGATAAGCGGTGGTGGTAGATGGCAAGGGCGATGATGATGGTGTGGCGGCGGCGTGACAACTTATGACCAGAACTCGAAACTCTAAAAGACTAGACTCTAAGATCAGCAACTAGACACGACGATGCAACCGCAAATTCAACAAAGCAAAATACTAAAAAGACTATGCAAAGGCTCAGATTGTTTCGGATATGATGAACTAACCCTAATTTTTTTGGCTTTTTTCGTGGACAGTAGCTATGAAGAACAGACTTGATCTAAACTACGAAAAACTGTAAAATCTCACCGAGCAACCGGGAAATCTGATACCACTTGATAGAGGCGAAGGTGTCCCGATGTTTCGATGAGATAGATATCGTTTTCTGTGGGATTCGACTTTGACGATCCGACTACGAACGTGCGAAGACGTCGCGCCTTAGCAATCGCTAAACCAACATCCGAGGGTTATTGACCACGCCGGAGCATGATCAACCTGACCACGAGGGTCTATTTCCTGCGAGCAAACGAAGAACAAGCAAGAAAATGAGATTGCAATCTGGATATTGCGAATAAAAGAGGAAAGTTTTACTAATGAAGCTGGGGTTCTGTGACGTCTTGGTCTGGTCGTTGGACACAAACGAAGTACGCGAAGTTGCAGCTATGGTGAGCTTTTAATCTAAACAAAACCCAAAGTCTAACGATGCCCTAAGGGCTGTATATATGGAGAAGAAAGGGGGGTGAATTTCGTGGCCCTTGGAGGAGGGGTCCAAAACCAACCCTAACTCTTGTTTCCCCACACATACGGACTCTAAAAACTTCCTATAATCAACTATTTCGAAATTACATGGGCCTGGCCCAAAAATAAGGTGACACAGCACCTAGAATAGCCTCTGGACGAAATTTATGAAGTGGCATCTTGTATATTTCGTCCAAGGCTTCATGCACTCATTATGGTGGCTTCAAAGTCCTGGAATCATCACTTGTAACTCTGTTCTTGTTCCCCTTGTGCATGCCATTATCTTCATGCTTGAACTTGCTCCAAGGTTCATCTTTCCTGTCAAAGCTAGGCCCTTCATTTGTAAGCAAAACAAATGTATCCAATTTAGGCAGCATCATATTCTCATGAACATTAGAATCGTTACGAAGAAACGAAAGTACCTGATAATTCAATTGGCGTGCACGAGCTCTAGTAATTGGTCCAGTATGTATAGCAGCAGGGGCTGTGGGTGTAACAATGGTATTGATGTCCTCATCACCTCACCCAAATAAGCCTTCAAATCTGCAATGTTAAAAGTGGGACTAACCCCAAAATCTGCAGGCAGCTCAAGTTTATATGCATTATCATTTATTTTCTCTAACACCATAAAAGGACCATCAACACGTGGCATTAGCTTTGATTTGCGCAAATCAGGAAATCTATCCTTACGCAAATGTAACCAAACAAGATCTCCAGGTGGAAACACAACACATTTTCTGCCCTTATCTCCAGCAAGTTTATATTAGCATTCATACGCTCAATGTTCTCCTAAGTTAACTCATGCATTCTTAAGATCAATTTAGCACATTGTTTAGCATCCAAATTAACCTTCTCCTAAGATCGAAGAGGCAACAAATCAATAGGTTCACGAGGTAGGAAACCATACACAGTTTCGAAAGGGCACATCTTAGTAGTAGAATGTAGTGAACGATTATAAGAAAATTCAATGTGAGGCAAGCATTCTTCCCACATTTTCTTGTTATTCTTCAAAACATCCCTAAGCATAGTAGACAATGTTCTATTGACTACTTCAGTTTGTCCATCACTTTGGGGGTGACAAGTAGTACTAAAGAGTAGTTTAGTCCCCAACTTAGCCCGTAAACATCTCCAAAAGTGGCTAAGAAATTTAGTATCATGATCTGAAACAATAGTATTTGGCACATCATGCAAGCGAATAATTTCACAAAAGAACAAATCAGCAACATTAGCAGCATCATCGTTTTTATGACATGATATGAAGTGTGCCATTTTCGAAAGTCTATCCACGATAAGAAATATGCTATCTCTCCCCTTCTTTGTTTGAGGTAATCCTAAAACAAAATCCATAGATATATCCTCCTGTGGAATACTAGGCACATGCAAAGGCATATATATAAACCATGAGGATTAAGTCGTGACTTAGCTTTTTGACATGTAGTGCAGCGAGCAATAAAACGCTCAACATCTCGTCTCGTCTTTGGCCAAATGAAATGTGTAGAAAGTAGGCCCCCCGTCTCGTTCATGCCAAAGTGTCCCATTAATCCTCCTCCATGCGCCTCCTGCAACAACAAAAGACGAACAGAGCTTGCTGGAATGCATAGCTTGTTAGCACGTAACACAAATCCATTGATGAGGACATCAATACCATTGTTACACCCACAGCCCCTGCTGTTATACATAGTGGACCAATTACTACAGCTCGTGCACGCCAATTGAATTATCAGGTACTTTTGTTTCTTGGTAACAATTCTAATGTTCATGAGAATATGATGCTGCCTAAATTGGATACATTTGTTTTGCTTACAAATAAGGGCCTAGCTTGGACAAGAAAGGTGAACCTTGGAGCAAGTTCAAGCATGGAGATGATGGCATGCGTAAGGGGAACAGGAATGGAGTTACAAGTGATGATTCCAGAACTTTGAAGCCAGCATCTCATCGAAACATCGGGACATCCTCGCCTCTATCAAGTGGTATCAGATTTCCAGGTTGCTCGGTGAGATTTTACAGTTTTTTGTAGTTTCGCCGCACCATCATCATCGCCCCTGCCATCTACCACCACCGCTTATCCGCCATCGATCTGTCTCCATATACCACCACCAATCTGTATCCATATACCACCACCGATCCGTATCCATATACCACCACCGCTGCCATATCCTACCACCATATATCCACCACCAATCCGAGTTCCTTTCATATTAGGTTTGTTTTCGAGGTCCGTCTAATTTCCGTTTCATGTTTCCTTGCCTGAGTAGGTTTAAAAAAAAGAGTTTGGAGACCCCCGGGCAGTTTTTAGGCCAAAATTTTCACAGGCAAAAATATTTTTTCCCTATCCTATTTTTAGGCTCTTCTGAGCCTTTTGAGCCACGTGCCATCATAGTGATTTTTGTCGCACTTTTTCATCGTCGCTGCCCCGATTTCCGAAAAAAATTCAAAAAAATCATGCCCATCCTATCAGTTTGACGAGGGAAGAGTTTTGAGACACTCGCCATGATAGTGATTATTCGCAAAAAAAAGAGGAGCGCCAAAAAAAACAGAGCGAAAAAAAAGTTCCAGAGTGTGCTTTTCCCTTGTTTACGTGCAGCGCCGTTATTTTGTTAGTGTTCTAGGCTCGTGTCTCTAGCACGGTCTAGCCTAGGACCAACACAGTACCGTCGTTGAGCGTTTATTCAACTTTGCATCTCTGAATTGATTGTTGCTGACCCTTTTTGCTACCATATTATAAGCCTTCCCAGCTCCACATACATCTACGTCGTGCGTTTGATTCTCCCTGGTAATCGCTCTATCCAAGCTTTGAGAGTTTTGACTATGACAGTTGCCGATCACTGCCTGCTGCTGGGTAAGAACTGGTAAGAATTTGAGATTTGCTTGACGGATTTGTGATTGTGCACCACTTACTAGTAGTCTGTAGGATCATATTCTTGTGTGTTTCTATTGCTGCTAACCATGGCAGACTCACAAGCCAATGAGACTGACTAGGAGAACATGACAAACAAAGAGTTACATGATAAGTTTTAGCAAATGATGAGTGGACAGGTGGAAGATGTGCTAAATAGATTTGAAGAGGCCATGGAGAAGATAGATGACATTGAGAAGGCATTCGAAAAAAGGCTCGATAACAAGTTTAATGAATTGCTCGCGCATCTTCCACTGCCCGCTGCACCTGTCGCACCTCTACAACAACAACAACAACAACATCGTCTTCTAAATCAAGTGGGACGAGCACAACGTGTTCCCATTGAGCCTGGTCAAACTTCTGGTGCTGCTGTACCTACGGTTGGTGCTTCTATCACTCCTGCTGCTACTGCAGAGATGGAGGACCATTACGAGGATGAGGTTGATCAAAATTAGAACTATGTGCAACCACCGGCACCACCACCACCAGGTCGTCCTCATGCATATCATCACAATGGTAGGGCTGCACCACCACCAGAGGTACGAGATCATGACCATCTTCCTAAACTCAAATTGAATATTCCACCATTTGAGGGTAGATACGTTCCTGATATATATCTTACTTGGGAGTTAGAAACTGAGCAATGTTTTACATGTTTACAATATCCTGAGGAGAGACGTGTTCCTGCTGCTGTTTGTGCTTTCACTAGTTTTGCATGTGTTTGGTGGTCCGAACATTGTAGATTATATCCCATTCCAGCTACTTCGGCTGCTTTGAAAGCTGCTATGCGTACTCGTTGGGTTCCACCTTATTATCAACATGAATTACTTCAAAAATTGCAGCCTTAAGATAAGGAATTTTTTTAGAAGACTATTATCAGGAATTACAAATTGGCATGATTAGATGTGGTATTGTTGAGGAGAATGAAGCTATGCTTGCACGTTTTATGGGTGGATTAAATAGAGAGATTCAGACCATTCTAGAGTATAAGGAGTATACTAATATCACTCCTTTATTCCATCTTGCTTGTAAAGCTGAACGTGAAGTGTAGGATCGACAGACATTGGCACGAACTAACTTTTCTGCAGGTCGATCTTCATCATGGACACCACGTGCATCCTCTACTTCCACTACATCGGCACCTCCATTAGGTGCCACCTCCAGCCGTGATACAAGAAAGCAGGCACAACCACCACTATCTGCCAAGAGCACACCTGCCGGGCCTGCGCAGAGCTCTTCTTCTTCCATGGCATCAGCAGGGCACACAAGTGATATTATTTGTCGTCGTTGTAAGGAAAGAGGACATTTTGCAAGAGAATGCAAATCTCAGCATGTGATGATTGCTACTGAGGATGGTGGGTATGAGTCCGCTAGTGACTATGATGAGGAGACTTTGGCTCTTATTACACATGAAGAACACGGTGGAGATGATTCTGATCATGAGACATAATACATGGGTCCTGAAGATGCTGACAGGTATGAAAGTTTAGTTGCTCAACGTGTTTTGAGCGTGCAGGTTACACAAGCTGAGAAAAATCAGAGGCATAATTTGTTCCATACAAAGGGAGTTGTGAAGGAATGTTCTGTTCGCGTCATCATAGATGGAGGGAGCTTCAACAACTTGGCTAGCATGGATATGGTGGAGAAGCTATCTCTCACCACAAGACCACATCCACATCCTTACTACATCCAATGGTTCAACAACAGCGGCAAGGTTAAGGTAACACGAACTGTTCGTGTGCATTTTAGTATCTCTACATACACTGATTATGTTGATTGTGATGTGGTAGCTATGCAAGCATGTTCTGTATTACTTGGTAGACCATGGCAACTTGATAAAAATTCTGTACACCATGGTAGAAACAATCAGTATACTCTTGTTCATAAGGACAAAAATATTACTTTGCTTCCTATGACTCCTGATTCCATTTTGAAAGATGATATTAATAGAGCTAACAAAGCAAAACAGGAGCAAAATAAGAATGAAAATAAGATTGTGGCAAAAGAATTTGAGCAACAAATGAAGCCTAATAATAAACCATCTACTGTTGCTTCTGAAATTAAATTGAAAAGTGTGTGTTTACTTGCCACCAAATCTGATACTGATGATCTAGATTTTAGCAAATTTGTTTGCTATGCTTTTGTGTGCAAAGAGGCATTATTTTCATTCAAGGACATACCTTCCTCTCTGCCTCCCATTGTCACTAATATTTTGCAGGAGTTCGCTAACGTATTTCCACAAGACGTGCCACTGGGATTACCACCATTGCGAGGGATTGAGCATCAAATTGACTTAATTCCTGGTGCATCATTACCCAACCGTGCACCATATCGTACCAATCCAGAGGAGACGAAGGAGATTATGCGTCAAGTACAAGAGCTGCTCGACAAAGGTTATATACGCGAATCCCTTAGTCCTTGTGTTGTTCCTATCATTTTAGTGCCGAAAAAGGATGGTACGTCGCATATGTGCGTTGATTGTAGAGGCATTAATAATATTACTATTTGTTATGGTCATCCTATTCCTAGGCTAGATGATATGCTTGATGAATTGAGTGGCTCTACAATATTCTCCAAAGTTGATTTGCGTAATGGATACGATCAAATTCGTATGAAATTGGGAGATGAATGGAAAACAGCATTTAAAACTAAGTTTGGATTATATGAGTGGTTATTCATGCCTTTTGGGCTAACTAATGCACCTAGTACTTTCATGAGATTAATGAACGAAGTTTTACGTGCTTTCATTGGATGATTTGTGGTAGTTTACTTTCATGACATATTGATTTATAGCAAATCTTTGGAGGAACATTTGGAACATTTACGTGTTGTTTTTATTGCTCTACGTGATGCATGTTTGTTTGGTAACCTTGGGAAGTGCACCTTTTGCACCGACCGAGTATCTTTTCTTGGCTATGTTGTTACTCCACAGGGAATTGAAGTTGATAAAGCCAAGATTGAAGCTATTGAGAGTTGGCCGCGGCCCAAAACGGTCAGACAAGTGAGGAGTTTCCTTGGCCTTGCTGGTTTCTATAGGCGTTTTGTGAGAGACTTCAGCACCATTGCTGCACCTCTCAACGAGCTTACAAAGAAGGATGTGCCTTTTGTTTGGGGTACCGCATAGGAAGAAGCCTTCACGGTATTGAAAGATAAGTTGACACATGCTCCTTTACTCCAACTTCCTGATTTTAATAAGACTTTTGATCTTGAATGTGATGCTAGTGGAATTGGATTAGGAGGTGTGTTATTACAAGATGGCAAACTTGTTGCATACTTTTCTGAAAAATTGAGTGGGCCTAGTCTGAATTATTCTACTTATGATAGAGAATTATATGCTCTTGTTCGGACCTTAGAAATATGGCAACATTATTTATGGCCCAAGGAATTTGTTCTACATTCTGATCATGAATCTTTGAAACACATTAAAAGTCAAGCAAAACTGAACTGTAGACATTCTAAATGGGTAGAATTCATTGAGACTTTCCCTTATGTCATTAAACACAAGAAGGGTAAAGAAAATGTTATTGCTGATGCATTGTCTCGTCGTTATACTATGCTTTCACAACTTGACCTTAAAATATTTGGTTTGGAGACCATCAAAGATCAATATGTGCATGATGCTGAATTTAAAGATGTATTGCAGAATTGTAAGGAAGGGAGAACTTGGAACAAGTTCGTTCTTAACGATGGATTTGTGTTTCGAGCTAACAAGCTATGCATTCCAGCTAGCTCCATTCATCTTTTGTTGTTGCAGGAGGCACATGGTGGAGGATTAATGGGACACTTTGGTGTCAAGAAGACGGAGTATATACTTCGTACACATTTCTTTTGGCCAAAGATTAGACGGGATGTTGAGCGTTTTGTTGCTCGCTGCACTACATGTCAAAAAGCTAAGTCACATCTCAACCCTCATGGTTTATATATGCCTTTGCCTGTACCTAGTGTTCCTTGGGAGGATATATCTATGGACTTTGTTTTAGGTTTACTTCAAACAAAGAAGGGGAGGGATAGCATATTTGTTGTCGTGGATAGATTTTCAAAAATGGCACAATTTATACCATGTCATAAAAGCAATGATGTTGTTAATGTTGCTGATTTATTCTGTCGTGAAATTATTCGCTTGCATGGTGTGCCAAATACAATTGTTTCAGATCGTGATACTAAATTTCTTAGCCACTTTTGGAGATGTTTATGGGCTAAGTTGGGGACTAAACGGCTTTTTAGTACTACTTGCCACCCCCAAACTGATGGACAAACTGAAGTAGTCAATAGAACTTTGTCTACTATGCTTAGGGCAGTTTTGAAGAATAATAAGAAAATGTGGGAAGAATGCTTGCCATATATTGAATTTGCTTATAATCGTTCATTGCATTCTACTACTAAGATGTGCCCTTTTGAAATTGTGTATGGTTTCCTACCTCGTGCACCTATTGATTTGTTGCCTCTTCCATCTTCGGAGAAGGTTAATTTTGATGCTAAAGAATGTGCTGAATTGATTTTAAATATGCATGAGTTAACTAAGGAAAACATTGAGTGTATGAATGCCAAATATAAACTTGCTAGAGATAAGGGTAGAAAACATGTTGTGTTTGCACCTGGAGATCTTGTTTGGTTACACTTGCGTAAGGATAGATTTCCTAATTTGCGCAAATCAAAGCTAATGCCACGTGTTGATGGTCCTTTTAAGGTGTTAGAGAAAATAAATGATAATGCACATAAACTTGAGCTAACTGCAGATTTTGGGGTTAGTCCCACTTTTAACATTGCAGATTTGAAGCTTATATGGGTGAGGAAGATGAGCTTTCGTCGAGGACGACTTCATTGCAACAAGGGGAGGATGATGAGGACATCAATACCATTGTTACACCCAGAGCCCCTGTTGTTATACATACTGGACCAATTACTAGAGCTCGTGCATGCCAATTGAATTATCAGGTACTTTCGTTTCTTGGTAAAGATTCTAATGTTCATGAGAATATGATGCTGCCTAAATTGGATACATTTGTTTTGCTTACAAATGAAGGGCCTAGCTTGGGCAAGAAAGATGAACCTTGGAGCAAGTTCAAGCATGGAGATGATGGCATGCGCAAGGGGAACAATAATGGAGTTACAAGTGATGATTTCAGGAATTTGAAGCCACCATCTCATCGAAACATCGGGACACCTCGCCTCTATCATCCATCATTAACAACGAACTTGTTCCATGCTCTCCCTTCTTTACAATTCTACAATACATCTTTAAATTCAGCATCACGCGCATAATGGTCTTTGATGGTCTCCAAACCAAATATTTTAAAGTCAAGTTGTGAAAGCACAGTGTAGCGACGAGACAGTGCATCAGCAATAACATTTTCTTTACCCTTGTATTTTACGACATAAGGAAAAGTCTCAATGAACTCAACCCATTTAGCATGTCTATGGTTCAATTTTGCTTGAATTTTAATATGTTTCAAAGATTCATGATCAGAATGTATAACAAATTCTTTGGGCCATAAATAATGTTACCATGTTTCTAAAGTCTGAACAAGAGCATATAATTCCTTATCATAAGTAGAATAGTTCAAACTAGGCAAACTCAATTTTTCAGAAAAGAATGCAACCGGTTTACCATCTTGTAATCACACACCTCCCAATCCAATTCCACTAGCATCACATTCAAGCTCAAAAGTCTTATTAAAATTAGGAAGTTGGAGTAAAGGAGCATGTGTCAACTTATCTTTCAATATCGTAAAGGCTTCTTCCTGTGCGGTACCCCAAACAAAAGGCACATCCTTCTTTGTAAGCTCATTGAGAGGTGCAGCAATGGTGCTGAAATCTCTCATGAAACACCTATACAAACCAGCAAGTCCAAGAAAACTCCTCACTTGTGTTACCGTTTTGGGCTGCGGCCAACTCTCAATAGCTTCAATCTTGGCTTTATCAACTTCAATTCCCTGTGGACTAACAACATAACCAAGAAAAGATACTCGGTCGATGCAAAAGGTACACTTCCCAAGGTTACAAAACAAACGTGCATCACGTAGAGCAATAAAAACAACACATAAATATTCAAAATGTTCTTCCAAGGATCTGCTATAAATCATTATATCATCAAAATAGACTACCACAAATCGTCCAATGAAAGCACATAAAACTTTGTTCATTAATCTCATTAAAGTAGTAGGTGCATTAGTTAACCCAAAAGGCATGACTAACCACTCATATAATCCAAACTAAGGTTTAAATGTTGTTTTCCATTCATCTCCCAATTTCATACGAATTTGATGGTATCCACTATGCAAATCAACTTTGGAGAATATTGTAGAGCCACTCAATTCATCAAGTATATCATCTAGCTTAGGAATAGGATGACGATAACAAATAGTAATATTATTAAAGCCTGTACAATCAACACACATACGCGATGTACCATCGTTTTCTGGCACTAATATAATAGGAACAACACAAGGACTAGGAGATTCACGTATATAACCTTTGTCGAGCAGCTCTTGTACTTGAGCATAATCTCCTTCGTCTCCTCTAGATTGGTACGGTATGGTGCATGGTTGGGTAGGGATGCACCGGTAATTAAGTCAATTTGATGCACAATCCCTCGAATAGGTGGTAATCCCGGTGGCACATCTTGTGGAAAGACGTCAGTGAACTCCTGCAAAATATTAGTGACATGTAACGCCCCGAGACCGGCGCTCCAGATGCCTTCCATGATTTCCGAGATTCGTCCTGTGATTTGTTTGGTTCGTTGCACTCATCTTTGCATCATGTGCATTGCATCATGTCATCATGCCATCTTTTTCTCAACTTGCTAAACTCACTTAAATAAATTGTGTGGATCTTCGGTCCATTTAAAGCGAGGGAATTCACATGGTGATTTCTCTTTATAACATATCCACCTAATAATTATGGAGCTATTATAACATTCCATTAGTTGGAATTAACCAGAACACACTTGCAAAACAATTCCCGTGCCTTTTCCACTTCGAGTTTGACCTTCAAATCTTGTCCACAATTCTTATCACTTTTATCGAGGGTCCTCCAAAATCCTCAACATTTTTTGCACATCCCTATAGCCTAGCCTCCATTAAAACTATTTTGGCTCAAGTTAAATAAGTTTGAATTTAAATTCTCCTAACTCGTTGGAACCTTTGTTGTTGGGTTGGAAGTTTTCCATAAAGCCTGACAAAAATGTCCCGCCATATTATTCCTGTACGTAGTCTCTTCTCTTAATTCTTTGACCTCTCCCTATTTTTCTGAAAGAGATATTCAAATGGAATAGAGGAGAGGAGAGAAAGAGAGCTAGTCCAGCTGGCCTCCCTAGGCCCAACTCCAGCGCCGGCCCATCCCTCTCCTAAGGCCCAGCCGCCCCACTACCTCCTAAACCTAGCCTGATCCCCACGCGCACCCTTTCCCTCTCTAGTTCCCGTGGCCGCAGCCACCACGCCCTTGATCCGCATCTCTCCCTCCTCTCGATCTCTCCCTCTCCCTTCCTCCAGCGCCGCATCCTGCCCATTCCCTTCGTCTCTCTCTCTCGACCCCACCTCACTCTAGCCACCCCGCAGCAGAGCACCACGAGCGTCGTCTCCTGCCGTGAGCCCCTTCGTGTCGGCCTCTCCTCCTTCCTCGACGTGCCTCTGCCTCTGGCCGCCTCTAGCGAGCAGCTCACCTACTTCGTCCATGGCCTCCGCCGCCCCTTGAGCTCCAACCTCACCCGAACTTCACCGACCTCCTGCGATGCCCGCGCTTGAACCGGCGCCACCAGCATCACCGGAGCCCAAGTCCGGCGCCGCCTTGCCGCAGTCAAGCTGCGCTGTGTTCCTCTGCCCCGACCTCACATCCGTCCATGGCAGCCGAGGGCCACCTTGCGCCCGCGCCTCTTCCTCCCTCCATTAGGTCGCAAGTGCACCGCGCTGCCTTCCTGCTTCGCCTTCTCGCCAGAGATCGGGTCCCTGCGTCTTCTTCACCTCCTGCCCGAGGCCCTGCAACAGCCCTGGTAGCCGTCGTCCCCTGCCGGTGGTCTCCGCTGTTGAAAGTGCAACTATCCCTAGGTGGTTTTGGTAATTCCTAACAACATATATCTCATTGAGCTAATGCTATTTCAAGATTAATATCTCAGGAAAGCTCAATGATTGGCATGGCATGGATGAGAAAAGTGGACCCCTCAAAATGATAAGGACAAAGGATTGGCTCAAGCTCAAAGCTCAAGACTCTACTTTTTCCATTTTAGTGATCCAAGATCACATTGAGTCTATAGGAAAAGCCAATACTATCAAGGAGGGATGAGGTGTTGCTTAATGAGGTTCTTGCTCAAAATGCTTAGTGATATGCTCCAAAACCCGCAATTACTTTCTCACATCCACATATGACCTAAACCAAAAGTCAAACTCAGCCCCACCAATTCTTCCTATCCGGCGCCACCGAGTTTCAAATGTCATAGCCACTGCCACAAACCCTAGGCAAATCAGTCTCACCGAGATGGGGTTATAATCTCTCTGTTTCCCTTCATAACATTTCGGTCTCACCGAGATGAGCGATCGGTCCCACTAAGATTGCAATGTAAACTCTCTGTTTTCCCTTCGTAACGTTTCGGTCTCACTGAAATGAGCGATCGGTCCCACCGAGTTTACCTGACCAACTCTCTGGTTAGCTTATTACCGAAATCAGTCTCACCGAGTTTGTATAATCTGTCTCACCGAGATTACGTTATGCCCTAACCCTAATCATATCGGTCCTACCGAGTTGCATGTCGGTCCCACCGAAAACCCTAATGGGCACTAGCTTTGCTGAATCGGTCTGACCGAGTTTAACCATGCGGTCCCACCGAGCTTGGGAAGTTATGTGTAACGGTTAGATTTTGTGTGGAGGCTATATATACCCCTCCACCACCTCTTCATTCGTGGAGAGAGCCATCAGAACAAACCTAGACTTGCAACTTACTTTTTCTGAGAGAGAACCACCTACACTTGTGTTGAGACCAAGATATTCCATTCCTACCATATGAATCTTGATATCTAGCCTTCCCCAAGTTGCTTTCCACTCAAATCTTCTTTCCACCAAATCCAAACCCTATGAGAGAGAGTTGAGTGTTGGGGAGACTATCATTTGAAGCACAAGAGCAAGGAGTTCATCATCAACACACCATTTATTACTTCTTGGAGAGTGGTGTCTCCTAGATTTGCCAGGTGTCACTTGGGAGCTTCCGACAAGGTTGTGGAGTTGAACCAAGGAGTTTGTAAGGGCAAGGAGATCGCCTACTTCGTGAAGATCTACTGCTAGTGAGGCAAGTCCTTCGTGGGTGATGGCCATGGTGGGATAGATAAGGTTGCTTCTTCGTGGACCCTTCATGGGTGGAGCCCTCCGTGGACTCGCGCAACCGTTACCCTTCATGGATGTACGATAGCACCACCTATGGGAACCACGACAAAAACATCCGTGTCTCCAATTGCGTTTGAATCCTCCAAACCCTTCCCTTTACATTCTTGCAAGTTGCATGCTTTACTTTCCGCTGCTCATATACTCTTTGCATGCTTGCTTGAATTGTGTTAAGATTGCTTGACTTGTCCAAAGTTGCTAAAATCTGCCAAGAACTAAAATTGGGAAAAGGCTAGATTTTTATTTGGTCAAGTAGTCTAATCACCTCCCTCTAGACATACTTTCGATCCTACAAGTGGTATCAGAGCTTTGGTCTCCATTTTCTTTGATTTCCATAGCTTTTGGTGGTCATAGCCTTGGTTTCAAAACCTAGGAGTGTATGGCGTCTAGCGAGGGAAATTACCACTGTAGAGGTCCTTACTTTGATGGCACTAATTTTTCTAGTTGGAAGCATAAGATGAAAATGCATATTCTTGGACATAACCCCGCCGTTTGGGCTATTGTGTGTATTGGCTTGGGAGGTGAATTGTTTGATGGGAGAGAACCAAACTGTGAAGCTACCATGGAAGAATTGAAGATGCTACAATACAATGCTCAAGCTTGTGATATCCTCTTCAACATATTGTGCCCCGAAGAATTCAACAAAATCAGCTGTTTTGAGAATGCAAAGGAAATTTGGGATACTTTGATTGATATGCACGAAGGTACCGACTCCGTCAAGGAACTCAAGTTGTATGTGCTTCAAAGTCAACTTGACAAGTTCAAAATGAAGGATGGTGAAGTTGTCGCTGAAATGTACTCTAGGCTTGCTCTTATCACAAATGAGATTGCCGGCTTAGGAAGTGAAGAGATGACCGGCAAATTCATCATCAAGAAGATCCTAAGAGCCTTGGATGGAAAATATGATACCATATGCACATTGATCCAAATGATGCTAAATCACAAAGATCTCAAGCCAACAGAAGTCATTGGAAGAATTGTTGCTCATGAGATGTCACTCAAGGATAAGGAGGAGCTCCATAAGAAGTCAAGTGGTGCTTACAAAGCCTCATGTGAAGCTCCCACATCATCAAGTGAGAAACAAGCCTTCAATGAAGAATTGAGTCTAATGGTGAAGAACTTCAACAAGTTCTACAAGAGTAGAAGCAAAGAGAGAAGTTCCAAGTCAAGGTCCTACAATGACAAAAGATCTTCTAGTCGAGAGAGAAACTGCTACAATTGTGGAAGACCCAGACACTATTCCAATGAGTGTACGACACCCTACAAGAGAAGAGAAGATTCTCCAAAAAGAAGAAGTAGAAGAGAAGAATCACCATCAAGAGAGAGGAGTAGAGATGATCGTTATGAATGAAGAACATCCCGGAGAAGCAAGGATTCGAAAAGGAAGGACAAGTCATCAAGGAGCTACACAAAATGAAGACATCAAGCTCATGTTGGTGAATGGGTATCCGGCTCCGACTCCGACAATCACTCCGAGAGAAGCTATCACTCCGACTCCAAATATACTCAAGATGAAGGTGTTGCCGGTCTAGCACTTGTGTCAACCAACTCCTACGACATATTTGATTCACCAAATGAAGGAATTGGAAGATGCTTCATGGCCAAAGGTCCAAAGGTATCACACCCTAAGTATGTTGATTTCAATAGTGATGAAGATGACTTGTTAGGTGATGATGATTTACTTGTTGACAACTCTAGTGATGAATACTATGATGAAACATCAATTAATCATGCTAATCAAGATGAAACGAATGACAATGATAAGGAGAAGATTGAGTCTCTAACTAAAGAACTAAACACTCTTAAGTTAGCTCATGAAACTATCTTAGGAGATCATCAAGAACTTTTAAGGACTCATGAGAAATTACGTTTTGAGAAGCTCAATCTTGAGCAAGAGCATGAGTTCTTAAAGGCAATCAATGATGATCTTCACAAGAAAAGTTCTTCTTACATTGCCAAGCGTTTACTCTTATCCACTTACATGCCTCAAGTCAAGTCTAGTAACAAGAACAAGAAGGATTGTTTCTCTAGTAGTAACAATAATCATGCTAAATCCAATATTGTTGCTTCTAGTAGTTCTCTTGATTCCACTAATGATTCTCCTAGCCAAGTTACACTTGAGCAAGAAAATTTCTTATTGAAGGGAATCATAGAGAAAGGTGTTTACAAGTGCCTTGCCGGGAGTAAGCAATTCGAGGAAATTGTACGCAAGCAAGGAAGGCACTAGAAGAATCAAGGTATTGGTTTTGAACGAAAGTTCAGTGCCAATGGAGTTGAGTGGGAAGAAGATCAATACCCCAAGACGAAGTTTGTTCCTCAACAAGAGAAGTATGATCCTACTTCTTTCAAAGGGACACCAGCTCAAGATGATCTTCCACCACAAGACCACAAGGAAAAAGGCAAGGACAAGCTTCAAGAGGAAATTGATGCATTTGAAGAAGCTCCTAAGGCCTTGGTCAAGTGGGTTCCCAAGACTACATCAAGTTCCACTTCATCAAGTACAACTATAACCCCGAGGATTCCCATCAATATGGTGTGGATCCCGAAGAACAAGAACTAGAGAGTTCTTGAGGGTGACTCTGCTAACATACTTCACTCTTATCATTTTGGCAAGAACAAGTGCAATCAACTTCCACATCTTGCACTAGTTCAAGGAGTCACAAACCCTCTTGTTGGTAAGACAAGGGACAAGGTAACCTAATGCTCTCATAGACATCATCTTGTGTGTGCGTCACTCTATGTCTATGGATATCCTTGTTTATTCCTTGTGGGAGTAACCCGTGTAGGTATTGAAAGTGCAACTCACTCCAAAGGATAGCTCCGAATAATCTACATCAACTTAGAGCATCCACATCTTCAACACCTACATGAAGTCATCATCGACAAAACCCAAGGTTAGTTCATCCCTCTTAGGGGGGATCTCACATCTAGGGGGAGCTTTACTCTAAGAATTGAGCTAAAGCAACTCTAATGGTGTGAACACAACAACGCTTTATGTAAAAGTGGTAACCCCACTTGTGCTTAAACGATGAGTATGACCTATGATCAAATGTTCTCATTTCACTCCTAAGTTAATATACTCATATATAGATGACCTAGCATCGCCAATTGCTTGATAGATGCTAGAATTGTTTGTGCATGCTTTGCCACATATTTCATTTGTCATTTTATTGTGTGAGCATGTTGGTTGCATAATTTACTCACTCGAGGACATCCACTTGTTTTTTTGATTGGTTGGTTTCTTTTTCTATTGCCAAGTGGATGGACAAGAATGCCTAAGAACCTTCTCTAGCTATCTATGCTCTTCTCGTCTCAAACTGTATTCATGCTGCATCACAAAGTTTGATCAAGTCAGATTCGAACGACTCTGTGTGAGGAGCACTCGCAGTCCCCGATTCGTCATAGACTTAAACTTCCAAAACTTCTTTGAGCGTTTCGGTCTGACCAATTCATCTATTTCGGTCATACCGAGATCACTAAGTTGATCTAGGTTTTTAATCTTGGTGCAACCGATTTGAACTTTTTGGTCACACCGAGTTGCAGTAACTGCTTGCAGTTATGCATCTCGGTGCCACCGAGTTGTTCCACTCGGTCACACCGACAGGGTCAGGCTATATATACCCATGGGCCAAAATTTGGAAAACTTTCTGAACCTCTTCGCCCGCGCTCAGCCTGCTCTGCCTCACTGGGTCTCCGAATCGTCCTCCTCGTCGCCAGCCGCCTCCAGTCGCTGGTCTCCACCTCCGTCAACAGGATCTTCTCCGCCGTTGCCACCGTAGCAAGTCCATCGCCGAACTAGGGTATGTACTTGATCTTTGTGCTGTTCTCACTCCGATTCCCCAGCACATTGTTTTGCCATGTATCTTGCCACGATTGAGATCACTCTATCCAATGAAAACACTCTGTAGTTTAGATGAGGATTGAAAATTTAGGGTTAGGTTTCCGCTGAAACCATCTCGGACCGACCGAGTTGTTGAAATCGGTTCCACCAATTTGGCTCAGGCCATTGCACATGTGATTCTCGGTCTAACCGAGAATTGCAAATCGGTGTGACCGAGTTCGAGTCTTTGTGAAACCCTAGCAGTCTCGGTGCCACCGAACTGTGACTCGGTCTGACCGAGTTCACTAGTTTTGGTTCCAACAGCTGCTTCGGTATCACCGAGATTTCAAATCGGTAGATCCGAAATGCTCTCTGTGGAAAACTAAAACTAATTTTTTGATTCATTCTTTTGCAAAAACCTATGCACTTTGTGATGCTCATCCACTCTACCTCATCTATAATCTATTCACAGGGTCTGCTGTCAGTGTTTGCATCATGTCAGATCAGAGTGACAGTCAGAACAAATCTGAGGAGCAGGTTCGGATGAGTGAGGGCACTAGTCCCTCCAGTAGCTCAGATGATGGAAGCAGGAGCACACCCAGCAACTTGCCTAAGGCAGTCACTAGGACCAGAAAGAAGAAAACCTCAGATTTTGAGGATGAGGACTGTGTGGCCATTGAGGAAGAGGCCACCTCAAAGAGCAAAGTCCTAAAAAAGGAATATGGAACAGCTGCTACCACTAAGCCAGGGATGAAGCAAAAGGTTCCTGCCAAGAGAGCTCCCATGTCAAAAGCCAGAACATCCACTCAAGTGACTTTGGGATCTGCACCCAAAGAGCAGGTTGTGGCAGAATAGAAAAGGAAAGAGGGTCAAGAAGACCACTGCCAGAGTGCTTGGGAGATCTTCAATAATGAAAGACTATGAAGAAGAGGAAGAGGATGCAGCACCAGCACCCAAAGCTCAAAAGCTTATGGGAGATGCTATAAGGGCAGGGGATGTTCCATCTAAGCCTAAGACTGCTCCTAAGATTGCTACTCCAGCTCCAAAGCAAAAACCAAAGAGGAGCACCAGGAATATGCCTGCTGAGGAGAAGAACGAGGCCCCAGTGCCTGAAGTTGCAATGGAAGAAGAAGATGATGAGTCAGATGTCTTGAGGAAGTTGAAGCCAAAAATTCCAGATCACAATGATGCTCATCCAGTAGCTGAGAACATGAAGATAAGGATGGATTCAGGATTGAGGCAATGGAGGGAGTCAAATCCATATGCCACCAGAAGAAGAACTGTTGTGGACTACAGGTTCCATACCAAGGAACAGCAGGACTTCTATGAGATAGTGTTGGTTGACAAGAAGCCAATAGTGTGTGACATGAGATGGGTTGATTGGAAATGTAACATCCAAATTTTCAATTTGGAATGTTATACATAGATCATCCTTGCATATCATATTTTATTGCATTTCGTCTCGTGATCCTCAAAATCCTAAGCAACTCAAGGACCCTCAGAGAGAGTTGGGGATTTCCACGGTTTTCAATTTTGATTTTTATCAAATATTGAAACAAGGATTTTTGGTTTTAATTATTTTTGCCTCTGAAAATATTTCATATTAAAGTATATGAGAGGAGATAATATGACTTCTCCAAAATAATTGAAATATTGGAGGAAAAATATTAAAATCAAATATTTGTTTTAATTGGATTTTATTGCAATTTTGTTTGCATTAGAAAAATTGCACGTTTTCAAAATTGCATTTTAGGGCCAAGAAAATGTTCATCTCGTTCTAAATATTTTATTTAGACGGTGAAAATTTGTTTTGGCATTTCAGATTATTATTTTATTTTCTAGGATTTTTTTTCTGTTCGGCGGAATCGTTTTAAAAAAAATCTTCGGGCGCCGACTGGGCCGAAACCCAGCCGGGACGTCCCATCTTCCCCGCCGCCTCGTCCCGCACCAAGACAGCGCCGCCGCCGCCGCCGACTCAGACGGAGTCCGAGCCGGACTCCGCCTCCCCGCCGCCTTGCCCCTCCCCGAAGCCACCTCTCCCTCCCCTCTTTAAATACCCAAGCCCCCCCCGCCACCACCACCCACCCTGCCGCCCGCAGCCCCGCCACCGCAGCCGCGCCGCCGCCTCTACCACGCCTCGCCGCCGCTGCAAGCCGCCGCCGCCGCTCCCGCGCTGTGCTGCCTTGCCCCGCCGCCGCTCCCGTGTCTCGCCGGACCCGACGAGGTAGCCGTTCGCTGCCGTTTTTTTAAAGAAACTGTTTCGTTTTTTTAAAACCTAGTTCGTTTTTTTAGATCGGTTCGCCAGTTTTTCCCGGTTGTTCTCTTTAGTGGACGTTCGTCCATACGTTCGTTTTAACGAATGGTTTTCGCTCGTTCGTTAGCCTGTTCGTCAGCTTTCTTTTATCGTATTTTTCCACGATTATTTCTGATCGCGATTTCTGATCCGATTTCAGTTTCAGTTTATCTTTTTGCTCGTTTATCGGAATCAGGCAATTCAAGCGCCTAGATCTTCGTCTCGAGACCCTCTTTCTGTTTAATAAACTTGAACAAGATTTTGCTACTGTAAAATTTGACGTTAGTCCAAATTAGTAAACGGATCTTGTTTCTTTCGCCGTTTGAGTTTCGTTGCTCCGTTTGATTTGATTCTTTTTTGCAACCGAAGTTCTTAAGTTGAACTTTCTGGTAGATCTTCTTATTTGAGATTTACCCGTGCTTCTTTGCTTGATTGCTTATGCATGCTATTTTTTGTTTGCGATAGAATTCCTGGAGTGTGAAGTGTGTTATTTGGAGTCCCTAGGTTTCACGGATCATCAGCAAGGCAAGTAACACTTTGATCATACGCCTTTATCACCCAGTTTTTATGCATTAGTTCCAATCCTCAAACATTGCATGATTAGGATGCCATTAACATGTGGGTTGGGAAGTAGTTGATGAAGTAGAACCTATTGCCTTGCTATATTCAAACCTTGGGAGTTGCTTATACGAATTGCTTATATTGCTATGCTATGCTCATAGACGTGGTTTGGGTGAGTGAAATCCATGACAGATGTGAGATTGTTAATTAATGGTTTAACTTAAGGTGGCAACTTGAATGCACATCTGGGTGGACTGAGGCACCTGGAGAACCGACTGTTGCCTGTATTTTTGGAAATCCCAGGGTTCCGTGTGATTTCCCTATGGACCGCCACCCAGGCTCAAAGGGAACTGAGATGATTCATGCTAGAAACTTCCGTGTGCAGCCACAAGCTATTATGGGCTCTAGCATAGTTGAGTAAGTTACATGAAGCTCTTGAAGAGGTGGATCAGCAGGTAGTGGGTTGTAGGTTTGGTATGGTCTACCCGGAGTAGAGAGTTAATGTTCCTAAAAGACTGTGTCTCGGTCATCCGTTTCTCAAACACCCTGTAGTGCGAGAAATCCAACAGAGGTGATCGAGTCTTGTGGGGAAAAGTGCGCAAACCTCTGCAGAGTGTACAAACTAATCATGGTTAGCCATGTCCCCGGTTATGGACATCTTGAGTATCTATTTCATGGAGTATCTTAAGTATCTCATCACTTTTTAACTTAATATTGCTGGGTTGATAATTACTTTAATTGGGATTGAGTTGGAGGTACCTTCTCAATGATGTTTCAACTACCATGATAGTTAAATTAAAATCTATTCCTTTGTTGTAGGGAAAAATTGGCTTTTCGCAAAAACTATAACCATAGAGATTTCCACCAGCCAAATATGCATGTAGTGATATAGCATTATTCTGTTCTTGCTTTACTGTGTTACTTTGCCAGCATATTCCATGTGCTGACCCGTTTTCGGGCTGCAACGTATTATGTTGCAGACTTTTCAGATGAGGAGTAAGGTTTGCTAGGTCGTTGCCGTGCAGCTCAGCTATGCCGTTGGATTTGATGAACTCACTTTATCTTCCAAGCCTTCCGCTGTAATCGTATTAGATGGCCTTAAGCCATATTTATTGTAATAAGTTCTCTTTGGAGACATTCAATGTAATAAGTGTGTGATTGCTACTCTGTTATAAATCCTCGATTACTGTGTGTGTCAGCATTACCGATCCAGAGATGACACTGAAGGACAGAGACTTGACCGTTTGAGCTCGGTTCGCTACAAGATGGTATCAGAGCACACGCTAAGTGTAGGACACGACCATTAAGCTAAAGACATAGATCACTATTCTCTTCTCATTTCTAACTCCTCTCCATTTTCCACTCTTTAGGATGTCGGATGCAAGGAACAAGTTTGCACAACTGGATGAAGACACACCTTTTGGATGACACTTGAAGGAAGTCAGTAGGTACTTGAACATAGGAATACCAAGCTTCACCGGGACATACAACACCACTTTACCAGAAGAGGAGCGATGGATGATTCAAGTTCAAGTTCTAGGAAGGACCTTCACGCCAGTCACTAAACCCATAGAGTTTTCCTTTGATGCACCATCCTGGAGTCTAGGAAAGAGTATGGCAGCTCACATCACCATGGGACGCATTGGAGAAGTTTACCAAAAGGAGCTTAAGGATACTATCTACCAGATCTGTGGGCGCCGAGATGAGCAATGGGAGATGATCAGCACCAGGAAAGATAGATCAATTGCAGCTTTCATCCAGGAACTAAACCAGCACATTCGACGCCAGGAGAATCAAATGTGCGCAGGCATGATAGATCTGAAGAAGGCGAAGACAAGGATCATCGAACTGGAAGAAGAACTTAAGTCTACACGCGATGGATACAAGGAGGAAACTGCGACACTACTGGAGAAGAATGTCGACCTGATTAAGAATATCAGAGTATTCATGGGAGACCCCGCACCAGTAGAAGAAGATGAAGAACCCAAGGAGATTCGTCAGGAGGGCTACATCATCATCGACGACACCAACTCCGACCTTAGCGATGATGACTTTGAAGATGAAGCTGGAGCAGATATCATGGAGTCTTCAACCGAGGAATATTTTTAGTAGACCACCACATCAGTAGTAGTATTCCACCATGTAAATAGTGTAGTCTGAGAACTTTCGCGATAGTTCTAGACCGATTGTATGCCCTTTCTTGATTGATTGAGTGAAATGATTGTGTTTGGCTCATGTGCATATGGGTAGTGCTTTCTCATTAGACCTCATTCTATTCTAATCTCTCCCCTCTAAACCCATCAGATGCCTCCGAGACATGACCCCGGATTCGCTTTCCCACCCGAGCTCACTCAGTTGATCCAGCAGCAGAATACCCTGATGCAGTTATTAGTCTAGAACCAAGGCAACGACAACAATAACAATAACAATCCACCACCACCAAAAGTTGACAACTTAGCCCGTTTTCTGAGGTTGCAACCGCCGGTGTTTTCCAGTAGCACCGAGCCTATAGTAGCAGATGATTGGCTCCACAGGATTGGAAGGGAGTTAACCACTGCAGGATGTACCGATGCCGAGAAGGTGCGTTTGCCGCACATCAGTTGGATGGACCAGCAGCCTCATGGTGGGAGAATTACACTGTCACCTACCCTATAGCCACGGTGACATGGGACCAGTTTCAGCAAGCCTTCCATACAACCCATGTCTCAACTGGAGCTATGAGTATGAAGAAGCGTGAGTTTCGCAACTTACGCCAGGGGAACCGTACTATGGCTCAGTACGCGGATGAGTTTAGCAAGTTATCTCGCTATGCCCCTGATGATGTGGCCACAGATGCCGCAAAGCAGGAGAAGTTTATGGAAGGGCTGCATGATGAGATGAGCATGCAGTTGATGGTGGCAACATTCAGCAACTACCAGGAGTTGGTAGATAAGGCTCTTATGATTGAAGGGAAGTAGCAGCAGATTGAGAAACGTAAGAGGAAGTATGGACAAGGGAGGTATACCTCAGGAGCTCAGCAGAAGCCTCGCTTAAACCCGAACTCGGGAGGACTTGTTCATAACCATGGAGGCCACACCCATAATGGAGGAAGTAACCATAATCATACTGTCCCAAGGAATGGGAATGGGAATGGAGCAAGCAACAATCAGAACCGCCCCAATCCAGCCACACCCACCAAGAGAGACCTAAGCCACGTTGCTTGTTTCAAGTGCAGGAAGACTGGACACTATGCCACGGAGTGCCCTGAAGGGAAGAATGGAAACAGAAATGGGAGCGCTGGGAAGAATCCTAATCCATTCAACAAAGGACAAGTGAACCACATTAACGTGGAGGAGGTTGAAGAGCAGCCAGACGCGGTTATAGGTAAGTCTTTGGTTAAGTCATTTACTGCTCTTGTTCTTTTTGATACTGGTGCATCGCATTCATACATATCAAGGGAATTCGTGGATAAGTTTAAACTACCGATCCAAACCCTTAGGACCCCTCTATTAGTAAGTTCACCTAGAGCAGAGTATATGGCTAGTCGATGGTGCGACCAGATACCCTTAACCATTGGCAACCATGTTTTTCCATCCGACCTAATTATCTTGGAGTCACAAGGATTGGATGCAATATTAGGAATGAACTGGATGTCAAAGTATGGAGGAAGCATTGACTGTGTTAGTAGATCAATTTGCCTCACCACCCCTGAGGGAAAAAGGATCAAGTATGTATCTAGGCATGCGCCAAGAAGTAGCCAAGTAAATACCCTCACGGGAGTTGTTCAGGAGGAAGTGCCTGTAGTAAAGGATTGCCCGGATGTTTTCCCAGAGGAGTTACCAGGCATGCCATCGGATCGAGATATCGAGTTTTTGATAGAGCTATTGCCAGGCACAGGGCCAATATCCAAGAGACCTTATCGGATGCCCGTGAATGATCTGGAGGAGATTAAGAAACAGATCAAGGATTTATTGGAGAAAGGTTACATTCGACGGAGTTCATCACCATGGGGAGCCCCAGTGCTTTTGGTTGAGAAGAAGGATAAGTCCCTAAGAATGGCTGTTGATTATCGGGCCTTGAACGAAGTGACGATTAAGAACAAGTACCCATTGCCGATGATCAATGATCTGTTTGATCAGTGCAAGGAGCTAAGGTGTTTTTGAAGATCAATCTGCGATCGTGTAAGTGCATCTAGTGCCACCCCTAGTTGGTTTTGGAGTATTGACGACAAACCTAGTTGAGGGACTAATGTGTTTGTGAGAATTGCAGGAAAACACAGGTAGAAGTCCCTCATTGATTCGGTTTACTACCAGAGATGACCCCTAAAAATGAATGAAGACATTGAAGTCAAAGGTGGTATATGAAGATATTCACATTGAAGACTATGACAACAGAAGACACGTTATGAAGCCTATGGAACTCGAAGACTTAGATCTTTCGTAGTTCTTTTTATTTTTGTTGAGTCATAGGAACCACCGTACTGTTAAGTGGGGTCCAGGAGAAACAAGTCGAATGACTGAAGTGATGACAAAAACCTATGTTCTTCGAGTGAAGACAATGAGAGCAATCTTGTCAGAGCGGAAGTTCTTGCTTGTCGCAGTAAGACTTGCCATGTAGAGTTGAATCTTGAGTTGAGAACGTGTCAGTTCTGTGACACGTAGGGTCATTAATATCGGACCTAGTGTCGGTGGATGGAGTGCCAAGATGGAAAGTCTATTTAGACCCATATCAACTGCGTTGAATCTCGATATTATTTAAGACGCTATTCCCACACTATTTAAATAGCCCACCCCTACAACCATAAATGGTTGGCTAGCGTCTAGATTTGTCAGATGCATCGGTTTGTCGTTTGAGAGCAACCCACCTCGAAGCCTTTGAGAGAAAATTCCTAGTGAGGAGAAAACCCCTAACCACCCAGAGCCAGAGAAAATTGGGCATCACTTAAGTCTGTTCTTGTCTGTGTGATCTGAAGACTTATTACACTTGAGGACTGTGAATCCTCCAGACGGTTAGGCGTCGCGTTCAGAGCATCCAAGAGACATTGTGGATTGCCAGTGAACGAAGTTTGTGAAGGTTTGGGAGTCTACCTTGAAGACTTACCAGAGTGATTGGGGAGGACTAAGTGACCTTAGCTCAAGGAGAATACGGTGAGGACTTGGTGTCCTGAACTGTGTGTTCAGGACTGGGTGTCCGGGACTGTGTGTCCTAAGGTTTAAATACCTAGCCGCTCCAACCAGACGTACAGTTGTCACAGCAACTGGAACTGGTCCAACATATCATTGTCTTCAACGAGTCACTGGTTTTATCTTCACTTCTTCTCTTACTGTTACTCATTGTGAAGCCATTGCATGCTTGCTTTATCTTTTGTCTTCAAAGTGAATGTATGATCTGTTTGGCTTCATAACTTCTTCCTACCTGATCCTTATTACACTGAAGCTGTTTGTCATGTGCTTTCACTCTATTGAATACATGACCATGGCTGGCCTAGTGTAATCTAACTTCCGCTGCATAGTAATAGGCATAATCTTCACTATTTGTCTTCATAACTCTCACGTTTTGAAGACTTTCATAAAAATCGCCTATTCACCCCCCCTCTAGTCGATATAACGCACTTTCAATTGGTATCAGAGCAAGGTGCTCCCTTGTTCTGTGTGATTCGGTTTAACCACCTGGAGTTTTAGCTATGTCGACTGCAGGGATAATTAAAGTCTCCGCTGCGTGCCCCGTTTGATGGAACTGAATATCCCTACTGGAAGAATAAGATGTGCATGCATCTTGAAGCCATTGACGTCGACCTATGGTATGTCGTCAAGAACGGCGTTCCCAAGGCTGGAGAAGGTGTCACTGCTGCTGATGTCAAGAAGTTCGTTCAACTGGACTCTACTGCCAAGAATATCATCTGTGGTCATCTGACCAAAGGACAGTATGGACGTGTGAGTGCTTTGGAAACATCTAAGCTGGTCTGGGACTGGCTCTCCAAGGTCAATGAAGGCGTCTCAACCCAGAGAGATCAGAGAATCAGTGTCCTTCGCAACCTCTTCAACCGCTTCAAGAAATGACAATGAGAATGTCCAGCTCACATTTGATCGACTCACTGACATCACAAATGAGCTTCAAGCCCTCGGCTACTGAGATCACCAAGCATGAAGTCGTCAAGACACTTGAGATCACTTGATAGTTCGTTTGACACCCTAGCCCTGATGATTCAAGAACGTCCTGATTTCAAGACACTCGATCCGTCTTGACATACTTGAGAGGCTCAACACACATGAGTTTCAGCTTTCTGAGAAAAGAGATATCTACGGTCCAAACTATGGGCGAACTCGTGCCTTGAAGGCAAAAGCTGTCTCCTCATCTGAAGAAGAATCTGACAGCAGTTCTGATGATCCTGAAGACATTGGAAGAGAACTTGCTATGCTTGTGAAGAAGTTCCAAAAATTCACCAAGAAGAAAGGCTTCAGAAAGTCTTCACGATCAAGCTCAAGGAATGATGAAGCTTCTGCTCATGACTACAAGAAGAAAACATGTCACAAGTGCAAGAAACAACTGGCCACTTCATCTCTGAGTGTCCACAGTGGGACAATGAGAACAAAAAGAAGAAGAAGAGCAAGGAATATGACTCTGACGACAAGAAGAAGAAGAAATACTCAAAGTCTTCTTCCAAGTCTTCCTCAAAGTCTTCATCACACAAGAAGAGCTCATCTGGCAAGGCACGTGCGTTTGTTGGCAAGGAAATGGATTCAGAGGAGGAGTCCGCTTCTGAGGAGGCGGAGGTGGAGTCTGAGGAGGAGTCCGATTCTGGCATTGCAGTCTGGCTACAGCATACGTTGCCAAGTCCATCTTCAACACACTGAAGACAATGACTTCATCACCGACACCGATGCAAATGACAAGGACTACTCCACTCCTACCTACTGCTTCATGGCACGCGGTGCCAAGGTAAACACACGCACTACTCGCTATGAAACATCTAGTGACGATGACTCTGATGTGATTCAAAACCTAGCTACAAAACACTTGCTAAAATTGCAACTGAACAACAGAAAGCTATGGAACATATTCAAAAACTGTTAGACAGAAGCGATGATCTGTTGGGTGCTGAAATGACTCGATCTGAATCCTTAATTGAAGACATAAAAAACCTTCACGTTAAGTATCAGGAACTTGAAGATCGTCATGATACTCTCTCAACAACTCATGAAAAGCTTTCCTATGATTATCTTCAAAGGAAGCAAGAACTTGAGAAATTGAGGGTGGCTCATGAAGATCTTCAAAAGGAAAACGAGTCACTTCGCTCCGAACAGATCAGTCCCGCTCAGGAAGGATTTGAACCACCATGTCTTAAATGCATTGAGCGTGATAATGCTAATTCTGTTGCTGAATGTTCCACTTCTACTGCTGTTGCAATATCTTCAATTGTTGACGTGGTAACTAACCCCTCTGCTGAGGATACCACTGCTATTGCTAATGAGAATGCTATGTTGAAGACATTGCTTGAAACAGGGATGTACAAAAGTCTTAAAGGACATCAGACACTATGTGATGTCCTCAAGAAGCAGATCCTGAATCGAAACCCTAGGAAAGAGGGTGTTGGATTTGTGAGGAAAATCAATGCAGATGGCTCTTACTGGAAACCTGAGCAGTACCCCAAAACCACATGGGTTGCTGCAAAGGAACTTCCAGCAGATCCATCCAACTTATCTGGCTTCACTTGTGCTAACCCCATTATCATTGATGAATCCTTTGATGCAAACTATAAACTGTTTAAGAATCAGAATGGTGAAGTGTTTGCCAGGTACATTGGTACTAACTGCAGGAATGGACCGCCTATGAAGAAGATCTGGGTTTCCAAAAAGTGTCTGGAAAATCTTCCTGTGAATGTCTTCATGACACCTCACTTGAAGAAGACAAATCTCAGACCAAAGGCTTCATACGGTCCAATGGCTTCATACAAACAGAGGACTCACCTGAGTCACACTAACACAAATGTTTTGCAGGGAAACCATACTCAGGCACATGAGTATGAGAGCGGTTCATCGAACCGTGTTCATGTGACCAAAAATTATTCTGCTTATTCCTATGAGTATTATTGTCCACCTGCTAGACTGTTTGCTAAGGCTTCAAAGCCAAAATTCTTAGATGCTGCACTTAGACTTATTGCTTCTAAGCCACCCTTGAAGATGTGGGTGGTTAAGAAAGCTTAACTCTCTTTTGCAGGGAAAGGTCTCCAGCAGAAAAACAAAATCTTCTGATGCTATTGCTGGGGACCTTAAAAATCTTGTAGGGCGCAAGATAAAATGCCCGAATGGGATCAATATGTACTTCGTTCCTGAATCGCATGCTACTCTCCCTATTAGTCCTAATCTGGATTTAAGTTTTCATAACCCACTGGTTCGTCAAATGTTTATGCTTCAGAATTCTCTTCGTGAAGCCTATCCCCCTAACTGTACTGTAGGGTACGACACCAGCGACTTCAAAATCTTCAGAATGGATTATTGACAGTGGGTGTACAAATCACATGACTGGCAGAAGAAGCCTTCTTATGGACTCAACATTACGTCCATCCGACAAGAGCCACATCACATTTGCTGACACTGGTGAAAGTAAGGTATTGGGTCTAGGTAGAGTTGCAATCTCAAAGGATCAACACATGGATAAAGTCATGCTTGTTGAATCCCTTGGCTTCAACTTAATGTCTGTCTCAATGCTTTGCGATCTGAATATGATTGTAATGTTTGGAAAATATCGCTGCCTGGTGCTAATGGAATCTGACAAATCTCTAGTGTTTGAAGGGTATCGGAAAGGTGATTTGTACGTGGTAGATTTCTCAGCAGGACCACAACTTGCGGTATGCCTTCTTGCAAAAGCTTCAGAATGCTGGCTTTGGCATCGGAGGCTTGGGCATGCTGGCATGAGGAACCTCCACACCCTTGCGAAGAAGAAGCATGTCATAGGCATCGAGGGCGTCAAGTTCAAGAAAGATCATTTATGCGGTGCCTGTGAAGCAGGGAAGATGACAAGGGCAAAACATCCTTCAAAGACAATCAATCATGTTTATCTTCACAAGCTTCTGAACAAGACATCTTATGAACTCCTAACTGGCAAGAAGCCAAATGTCAGTTACTTCAGAGTATTTGGCGCAAAGTGCTGGATCAAGGACCCACATCACACCTCAAAGTTTGCACCAAAAGCACATGAGGGCTTTTTGCTTGGATATGGAAAGGATTCACACTCCTACAGAGTCTTCAATCTCTTCCATTACAAAGTGGTCGAAACAGTGGATGTGCGGTTTGATGAAACAAATGGTTCACAAAGAGAGCAACTGCCAAATGTGCTAGATGAAGTCCCAGCTAGTGAATCAATCAAGCTTATGGGAACTGGAGAGATTATGCCTACTGAAGCTCATCCTGAAGAAGAACTCATCATCTCAGCACCTGATCAACATGAAGACAATGCTCAGCATGAAGACATTCCTCCAAACAACAACGCAGATCAGCAAGAGCAAAGTCTTCGCCCTATACATCCTTGTGTTGCAAATGAAGTGCAGATTGACAGAATGCTTGACAGCATCAATGCACCTGGTCCACTCACTCGTTCAAGGGCAACTCAGCTAGCAAACTTCTGTGGGCATTTCGCATTCGTCTCAATATCAGAACCCAAGAAAGTTGAAGAAGCCTTCATGGAACCTGAATGGATTCAAGCTATGCAAGAAGAGCTTCAACAGTTTGAGCTGAATAATGTATGGGAACTGGTTAAGCGTCCCGATCCACGGAAGCACAACATAATAGGCACCAAATGGATATACCGCAACAAGCAAGATGAGCATGGTCAAGTTGTCAGAAACAAAGCTCGTCTCGTTGCTCAAGGATATACTCAAGTAGAGGGCATTGACTTCGATGAAACTTTTGCTCCTGTGGCTAGGCTTGAAGCCATACGCATACTGCTGGCCTATGAAAATCATCATAACATACTTCTATATCAAATGGATGTGAAAAGTGCCTTTCTCAATGGCAAGATTGAAGAAGAAGTGTATGTTGCACAACCACCTGGTTTTGAAAATCCAAAACATCCTGATATGGTATACAAGCTCAACAAGGCACTGTATGGCCTCAAACAAGCCCCTAGGGCTTGGTATGATACACTCAAGTACTTTCTGAAGAGCAAAGGCTTCATACCTGGTTCCCTGGATCCCACTCTTTTCACGAAGACATACGATGGTGAACTGTTTGTGTGCCAAATATATGTGGATGACATTATCTTTGGCTGCACCAATCGGAAGTACAGTGAAGAGTTTGGATATATGATGCAAGAGCAATATCAGATGTCCATGATGGGGGAGCTGAAGTTCTTTCTTGGTCTTCAAATCCGACAACAGCGCAATGGCATCTTCATATCTCAAGAGAAGTATCTCAAAGATTGCCTGAAGAAGTTCGGTATGCAAGACTGCAAAGGCTTCACAACACCAATGCCAGCCAAACATCATCTAGGTCCTGACGACAATGGTAAAGAGTTCGATCAAAAGGTATACCGCTCCATGATTGGGTCTTTGCTTTATTTATGTGCATCTAGGCCAGATATCATGCTTAGTGTTTGCATGTGTGCTCGATTTCAAGCGGCACCAAAGGAGTCGCATCACTTAGCTGTGAAGAGAATTCTTTGATATTTGGCTCACACCCCAACTCTAGGATTCTGGTATCCAAAGGGCTCAGAGTTTGATTTGGTTGGATTTTCGGATGCTGATTATGCTGGTGACAAAGTTGATCGCAAGTCTACATCAGGCACATGTCACTTTCTGGGACGATCACTTGTATGTTGGTCTTCAAAGAAGCAGAACTGTGTATCTCTCTCCACTGCTGAATCTGAATACATTGCTGCTGGATCTTGCTGCGCTCAGCTTCTGTGGATGAAGCAAACACTTAAGGATTATGGCATTCATCTGAAGCAAGTGCCACTTTACTGCGACAACGAAAGCGCCATCAAGATTGCCAACAACCCAGTTCAGCACTCGAAGACAAAGCACATTGAAATTCGCCATCACTTTCTCAGAGATCATGTTGTGAAGGAAGACATTGATATCATACACGTCAACACTGAAGAGCAATTGGCAGATATCGTCACCAAGCCCTTGGATGAGAAGAGGTTTTGCAAGTTACGGTGTGAGCTAAATATCTTGGAATCCTCAAATGTCCTGTGATCAGGCACACATCCTAACACTTATGCATATTGATGACTTAGATGTGCAACGCACAAAGTAAAGTATATCTTCAATCAATGAAGACATACATTCTAAGTGTGAATACATTAATGTGGAATTTGACTTCGGAGCGCCACAATAATTGTGCGCCGTGTCTGGGTCTAATACTTCCTATACGGTGGGTAACGCCACCACCAAACGTTCCATTTTGAAGTGTTTAACTCATGGCGTTACCTTGCAATATCTTCACATTGGTTTGGCTTCGAACTTAACATGTCTTCATGATCATCTTCACTACGATGATTATATATATATATATGCTCTAAGTGTTCTGTCCTCTACAGCATTCACTTATAGCTATGTCTTCTTGGTTGAATCTTTTGAACTAAGTGAATGTGATCGGACCCTAACCTCTCTATGCCTTCTATCTCAAACTCTATCTCTCCAAGTCATATGCATTCTGTTGAAACTGTCGAATGTCTTCACTATGTCCTTGTCAGCTGAAGACATAGAGACAACCATAAAAGTCCGTTTTTAATGCTCATTCCTCCACATAAGTTCCGGAGAAGCAGGAACGACTGCCCGACAATTTAGGCGTGCGTGGGACGTGGAACAAACCCCAAACTTCCGCTAACTGGCCACGCGTGCCTCAAATGCGAACCGCCAGGGGCACCTGCGTAATAGCACAGTGCCGCCTCTGAGTCTATAAATTCACAATTACCGCAGTCATTATCTCCTTCTTCCATCCTCGCACGAACCCTAGCGCCACCGCTAGCACTCGACGACGCCGGAGATGAAGTGCTTCGCTGCCGCAACCTCTCCAACGCCGTCCTCACGCCGACCGCGGACATCGTCCTCTCCGCCGTCGCCGTAGGTGTTTTCCGTCGCCAAGTTAGGGCACGGAGGACTGAACTACTCGGCATCAACTTCCTTCCGTCTAGCAGTTCCAGTGTGGTAAATAAAACTTCTTTTTACAGCCTCTTTTGATCTCTTGGTTCTGTCACTTTCAACCATAAGAAGTTTCTCTTCACACCAGTTAGATCTCTCGCTACATCTCATAACATGCCTAGTATATTCACTTGTGCTTCATAAAGTAGTTAGATTCCTCACTTGTACTGATCTATGGGTTCGTACAAATCTGGAACCAACTTCTTATCTATAAGTGAATGTCTTCGCACAATGAGGTCAATGTCTTCTAAACTGATTAATCTTCAAAACCTTCTGAGAATGCATATGACCTCTTCCCCTTCCCTCGCACCTTAATGCTGTCACAGGTACATGTCCATGGGAGAATCCTTCGGTTCTCATAGTCTGCATTCATTTGCAGAATTCCTACAGCATCACATAAACTCTCCTGAAGCCAGTTCCTATTTGTCCAGAAAAAGAAAGCCTTTGAAAGTTTTGAAGCCTTTCAAGTTAAAGTTTATGGCTTCAGTTGCAGCAGCAAGAAAGGGGGGCAGACAGAGACGTGAGGGAACTTCCAAGGATCTGACTGAAGACTTGGCAGAAATGTACAAAACAGATCCAGAAGAGAGCTATGGGCAGCGCAAAACCCGAATCCAATGGATTCGACGCTATTGGGCAGAACAGTGGTTCAAATACCGCTTCGTCACCTAGGAGTATGCTGAAAAGAATGCAATCAAGAGTCCATGGGGGGATATCTTATACAAGAACCTTGTACCCAGAACCAGAGATGAAGCCATTGCTCAAGGCTTCTACCCATGCATGGTCGGAGGACCACAGCCTGATGATGCACATCCGTCATCACTTCTCTGGTGTCGTGACGACAATCTCTTCAAACGCAACCTTCAGTTTGCTCAACAGTCTACGAAGCTAAACAAGAAGAAATTTGGGCTTGACTTCAATCCTGGTCCCTCCTCACCAAGGGCAGATGGCACACGTGACGCGGAACCCAATATCATCGGTCCGTTTGCCAATCTTGAGGGCCTAATCACCCACATCTTAGTCCAAGGGACTGCTGTGAATGACCCTCCAGCTGATTCTGAGTCTGATGAAGCTCCTGCTGTGCCGAAGCCAAAGCAGACAAAGAAACCAAAAGCTTCGAAGCCGGCCCCTTCCTCAAAAATCTCAAGGGCGAAGCCATTGAAAACTGCACCTCCTGAAGTCAGTGTGCAGTCTGAAGATGTATCCCGCATCTCCAAGCCCCTGAAGGATAAGGAGCCCCGGCAACACACAGGCAAAGAGCTCACTGCTGCTGCCATTCTGCGCAGTGAAGCCATTGATCTATCAAACGATGAAGATCTGGGCGATGACGCACTAGAACAGCTCATCAAAAGCAAGGAGGAAGCGGAAATCTTCAACAATCTGCCTCTCTTTGATATCGCCATCATCCACAGCTTCATCGATGAATGGTTTGACACACCAGATATAAGCTTCAATGATCTGCAGCTGCCTGTTGGACTCAGCGTCGCCTTCCAAGGCGCAATTGCTTCAGAACTGGCCATTGCTCAGCGCATTGTTGAGCTGAAGCAGAAAATTGATCACGAAAAAGCTCAGTTCAAGAAGCACATGGCCAATCTCAGCGTGCAGGAAGTGAGAAGCTTCAAAATCATGCCGCATGATCTCAAAGAAAACTTTCTGAAGAAGCATGCTGAAGCTCAAGGCTCGCGTGAAAGGATGAAGTCATTGGCTGACAAATGTGTTCAAGCCTACAACGAGGCTGAAAAGCGCAAGGCACTTGGGCGTCCAGGCATCGACCCCAAGATGGCCGCAAAGAAGAAGAAGCAGCCTGCTGTGAGTGAACCAGAGGCATCAAGACAAGCAGCCACTTCCATTGTCTTCCCAACCGCCACGACTGGCTCGAAGCCAAAGAGCTGGTCAACAGCTTCAGAGCTAAAGAAGACAAGAGCTGCAGAAGCAGAAGCCAGAAAAAGGAAGAGCTCTGAAGCCTCTCCTTCTGCCCCCAGTAAAAAGAAGCGCAAGACTAAGAAATCTAGGGCTGCTCCCACAGAGCCCTTGATGGTTGAACCCCTTTCTGTCATTCACCCCAATGCAGAAAGAAGACTAACAGTTCATGAGCCTGCTCCCACAGAGGCACCTAACGCTGAAGATATTCCAGCAGCCGACCCACTAGCTGCTAAAGACATTGGTCATCAGGACAATGTGCAAGGTGATGCAGCCCTTCCTCAGCTTGAAACAAGCGAACCCATCAGCATTGGTCGTCCTCTGACGCCAATGGCACAAGATGAGTCATGGGCGGATCGCCCTCAGGAGGAAGAAGACATTCAGGCCCAGCCCACTCCGACACCACAAGCGTCGTCTGCGTTCCGTAGGCTTCACAAAGGTCCACGGCCTCAAGTCCAGTCTGCAGAAATTCTGGCTGCATCAGCCGAAGACAATGAAGAAGCACCTCCAGAACTCACTCCCTCGCTCCATCAAGATGCAGTTCCCCAAGAGAACGTGCCTGAAGATGTCCCTCAAACTACTAACACTGAAGCCAATGTGGAGCCCGCCCCACCAAATGCTTCAGCGGACAGCGAAGCCACTGAGCCAGACACTTCAGTTCCTGAGTCTGCTGCAGGTCCACAATTTGACTATCACATAGAGCACAGGCCTCATGTCCAGAAGCCAGTCCCAAGGCTTCCAAGGTTCCCAGGTCCTGCATCAGCACCTGGCTCCTTTGATGTAAACAGCTTCAAGGCAGACAACACATTTTTCGATAGCTCCAAGAACCCCTATTCAAGGGAAAGGATTGTATCAGACAGGTTCTGGAGCTATTCACAGCGCAGCTATTATTCTTGCATCTTATACAACCAAGGTCGCATCTTCCCACACAAGCGCCTTGAGGTTGAAGCTATTGCTGGTCTGCCATGTCTTGAGAAAGCTTTGGACTGCTTCAGGCAAGTGGGTCTGCTGCCGTTCGTGACTGATGAAGAGCACTGGAACGAAGAACTTCTGCTTCAGTTTTATGCCACTCTCCACATCAAAGGCTACAACAGAGATCCTAAGACTTGGATCCTGGAGTGGATGACCGGAAATGTCCATCATGAAGCCAATGCATTCAATATCATTGAGCTCACTGGCCTGCCCACTCCAGGCGAATTCTTCGAGGAAGGGTGTCAACTTCATTCTGAAGCTATTGAGAGCATATTTCAGAGACCTGAACCCAATATGAGTCAGATGCTCTCAATGATGAAGCCATTGCCTCTAGATGCACCCTATCCAACTGAGTTCTTCGTTGAAGACCTAGAGTACCTTCCCAAGACCATATATCATATTATCCGGCGGACTCTCTGGCCCATTAAGGGACACTCTCCACATGCCAAGATTGAGGGTGCAATGAAGACTCTCATATTCTATATCATGCATGGCAAATGCTTCAATGCACAGGATCTTTTCATACGACAACTTGCTGCGTCAGGCTCAGACTTATTTAGTCTAAAAATCTATGCCCCTTGGGTGATGAGGCTGATCAAACTGCACTCTATAATTTCGTATCAGCCCTCAACCCAAAACCATCGCATCTTCCTGCCAGATGTGGATATCTCTGTTGAAGCAATATACCCTGAGCCTGCCAAGCAACCAATAAGTCTTCAGAATGCCGAACACCAGAGCTTCACGCAGAATGTTGAAGGTGTTGAAGCCATGTCCAGGATCTATCCTATGGCTGGCACTACACGTGCACCAGCATCAACTGAAGCCAGAGATAGCACAAACGCTCCAAGACCCAAGAAGCGTGCTCGTGTCCTCACTGACCGAGAGCTTCTTGTGGCCCTTCACCAAAAGCAAGATAGGCATCACGACTGGCTGAAACGTCAGATGAAGAGCCTCTTGGTGGATGTCAATCGTCTTCGAAACCTGGCCACCAAGAATGCCTTCGTTACACATGAGACTTGCCGTCGTACGTGGAAAGGGCTCTCAATGATCTGCACTGAAGCCGAACTTGAAGAGGATGGCTTCACAGAGCGCTTCAAATTTGACACCACACCTCCTAGGAGGGCTGTGATGCGCAACACACTGTCACTTGAAGACTCTGAGTATTCCTCATCTGCTGCCACGGTCACTGCGAGGATCATTGATGAAGATGATGATGCTACTTCACCACCACCCGCTTCAGCACCTCGAAGCTCAGCACCGCCAAACAACTCCACCGACCCTGCTGCGCCTGGGAACGCGTAGAAAACTCTATGTCTTCAAACCTTTTTGGTTATTCCTGACAAAAGGGGGAGAAGCATATGATGTTTATAGTCTTCAAGCGGGTCAATATGGGCGGGTGCCTTGTTTTGTTATACTTGCTTCGTGTTTGCAACTCTTGTTTTGCTTCATTTGGTTCTTTTGAGTTGTAAACACTAAAACTCGATGGTCGTCTGCTACTTGTTTTACCACTCCTTTTGCGAAGATAAATTCCGCATGTGCGACGATAAATTCCGCACTCATCTCATTCTGCAGACGTCCATTTTCCATTATGCATGTTATTATCTTCATATACTTTCACATGCATAGTAGATTGTCATCATAAGCTGAAGCTTATCTCCACAAGTACAACCTGCCATGTGCATTTGCATTCCAAAAGCAAATTAACTTATATGCACATCTTCAGGGGGAGCACTTGCAACTTATGATGACAATTCCTTTACAGACTTCACACTTTATATTCCCCGTTGAAAACTTCAACTAGTTTGTCATCAATCACCAAAAAGGGGGAGATTGTAAGTGCATCTAGTGCCACCCCTAGTTGGTTTTGGAGTATTGACGACAAACCAAGTTGAGGGACTAATGTGTTTGTGAGAATTGCAGGAAAACACAGGTAGAAGTCCCTCATTGATTCGGTTTACTACCAGAGATGACCCCTAAAAATGAATGAAGACATTGAAGTCAAAGGTGGTATATGAAGATATTCACATTGAAGACTATGACAACAGAAGACACGTTATGAAGCCTATGGAACTCGAAGACTTAGATCTTTCGTAGTTCTTTTTATTTTTGTTGAGTCATAGGAACCACCGTACTGTTAAGTGGGGTCCAGGAGAACAAGTCAGAATGACTTAAGTGATGCCTAAATCAAAAACCTATGTCTTCGAGTGAAGACAATGAGAGCAAATCTTGTCCAGAGCCGGACAAGTCAGCCTTGCTTGTAGCCCAAGTAAAGTTGCCATGAGAGTTCGAAATCTGACCGTTGAGACACGTGTCAGTTCCTTAGTGACCCAGGGTCATTTCGGACAAATCAGGTCAGGTTGCCAAGTGGCTATAAATAGCCCACCCCCACAACCATAAACAGTTGGCTGCTCAGATTTCAGTGCACGGCTTTTGTCGTTTGAGAGCAACCCACCTCGAAGCCTTTGAGAGAAAATTCCTAGTGAGGAGAAAAGCCCTAACCACCCAGAGCCAGAGTAAATTGGGCATCACTTACGTCTTCTTGTCTGTGTGATCTGAAGACTTATTACACTTGAGGACTGTGAATCCTCCAGACGGTTAGGCGTCGCGTTCAGAGCATCCAAGAGACATTATGGATTGCCATTGAACGAAGTCTGTGAAGGTTTGGGAGTCTACCTTGAAGACTTACCAGAGTGATTGGGCGAGGACTAAGTGACCTTAGCTCAAGGAGATTACGGTGAGGACTTGGTGTTCTGAACTGTGTGTTCAGGACTGGGTGTCCGGGACTGTGTGTCCTAAGGTTTAAATACCTAGCCGCTCCAACCAGACGTACAGTTGTCACAGCAACTGGAACTGGTCCAACATATCATTGTCTTCAACGAGTCACTGGTTTCATCTTCACTTCCTTCTCTTGCTGTTACTCATTGTGAAGTCATTGCGTGCTTGCTTAATCATTTGTCTTCACAACGTGAATGCATGATCTGTTTGGCTTCATAACTTCTTCCTACTTGATCCTTATTACACTGAAGCTGTTTGTCACTGTGCTTTCACTCTATTGAATACATGACCATGGCTGGCCTAGTGTAATCTAACTTCCGCTGCATAGTAATAGGCATAATCTTCACTGTTTGTCTTCATAACTCCCAAGTTTTGAAGACTTTCATAAAAATCGCCTATTCACCCCCCCCCCTCTAGTCGATATAACACACTTTCAGATCCGGATACCATCAGTTGAATATACAAGAGAAGGATATACCAAAGACAACATTCACCACACGGTACGGGTTATACGAATATACAGTCATGTCGTTTGGACTGACTAACGCCCCTGCCTATTTCATGAGCATGATGAACAAGGTGTTCATGGAATGTTTGGATAAGTTTGTTGTGCTGTTCATTGATGATATAATGGTATATTCGAAGAATGAAGAGAAGCACAAGGAGCATTTGCGTTTAGTTCTCGAGAAACTCAGGGAACATCAGTTGTATGCCAAGTTCAGCAAATGCGAGTTTTGGTTAGAGGAAGTCGGATTCCCTAGACATGTTATATCATGAGAGGGTATAGCAGTTGACCCCACCAACGTTCAGTCAGTCACTGAATGGTTGGCACCCACTTCAGTTAGCGAGATCCGCAGTTTTCTTGGACTCGCAGGATACTATCGGAGATTCATTGAGAATTTTTCCAAGATCGCAAAGCCAATGACAGAATTATTGAAGAAGGATACCAAGTTTAAATGGATGGAAGATTGTGAGGCAAGTTTCCAGGAGCTGTAGAAATGCTTGACTACAGCCCCAGTGCTGACACTGCCAGATATATGTAAGGATTTCCAAGTGTATTGCGACGCCTCTCGCCTAGGACTTGGAAGTGTGCTTATGCAGGACGGAAGAGTCATTTTGTATGCCTCACAACAACTAAAACCACACAAGTTGAATTATGCCACGCATGAATTGGAGCTAGCAGCTGTAGTGCATGCCTTGAAGACTTGGAGACATTACCTTATTGGAAACCATTGTGATGTGTACACGGATCATAAGAGTTTGAAGTACATCTTCACACAGAAGGAACTGAACCTTAGGCAGAGGAGATGGTTGGAGCTCATAAAGGATTATGACAAGAAGCTTCACTATCATCCAGGAAAGGCCAATGTCGTAGCAGACGCTTTGAGCCGGAAGAGTTATGCTAATACCCTAGAGAGCACGGGATTACCGAAGGAGTTAGCAGAGGATCTCCGGGAACTTCAATTGGAGATTGTTCCTAGAGGTTTTGTTGCAACAATGGAGGTTCAATCTACATTGTTGGGAAAGATTCGAGAAGCTCAAAAGGATGACAAAGAGATTGCGGAGATAAAAGAGAGAATGACCGAAGGAAAGGCCAAAGGTTTTCGTGAGGATGAGCACGACACCTTATGGTATGAGGACCATGTTTATGTGCCCAATAACATAGAGATCAGGAAATTAATACTTCATGAGGCTCTTGACTCACCATACTCGATACACCCCGGAAACACCAAGATGTATTTGGATTTGAAGGAACGTTTCTGGTGGACAGGGATGAAGAAGGATATCGTCGAGTATGTAGCCGTATGTGATGTATGTCAGAGAGTGAAGGCTGAGCATCAAAAGCCAGCAGGATTGCTACAGCCTAGGTACTAGAATGGAAGTGGGATAAACTTGGCATGAATTTTATCACCGGATTACCAAGGACCAACTCAGGTTATGATTCTATATGGGTAGTAGTTGACTGCTTCACCAAAGTGGCACACTTTATCCTAGTGAAAACAACTTATACCAATGCAAAGTTAGCCAAGATATATATGACCGGAATCGTATGTCTGCATGGAGTTCCGAGGACCATCGTATCAGATAGAGGAACACAGTTTACCTCAAAGTTTTGGCATCAGATGCACCAGACTTTGGGAACGAGATTGGAGTTCAGTATAGCATTTCACCCGTAGACAGATGGACAGACCGAGAGATTCAACCAGATTCTGGAGGACATGTTGAGGGCCTGTGCGCTAGATTATGGATCTAGTTGGGATGACAATCTGCCATAAGCAGAGTTCTTATACAACAATAGTAACCAAGCTAGTCTGAAGATGGCATCGTTCGAAGCCCTGTATGGACGAAGGTGCAGAACACCGTTGATGTGGGATGAAGTTGGAGACCGACAGTTGTTTGGACCAGACTTGATCAAAGAGTCTGAGGAGAAGGTTAAAATGATTCGAGATAGACTGAAGATAGCTCAGTCTAGACAGAAGAGTTATGCATATTCGAAACGCAAGGAGGTAACCTATGAAATTGGAAACAGAGCATATCTGCGAGTATCACCTTTGCGAGGAGTGAAACGTTTTGGAGTTAAAGGAAAGTTAGCCCCGAGATTTGTAGGACCGTATCGTGTTTTGGAACGGATGGGAGAAGTTGCCTACAAGTTGGAGTTAGCTGAAGGACTGTCAGGAGTTCACGATGTGTTTCACGTTTCCCAGTTGAAGAAGTGCCATGCTGAGATGGCTGATATACCGCTAAGAGATACCGTACCCTTGGAGGCGATTCAGTTGGACAATGATTTGACTTATGAGGAGAAGCCAGTCAAGATTTTGGAGTTTGCCAGTCGAGTCACCCACAGCAAGGTTAACAAGTTTTGCAAAGTTCAGTGGAGCCACCATACCGAGGATGAAGCCACCTGGGAACGAGATGATGATCTTCGCAAAGACCACCCACACCGATTTTCTAGCCAACCCGAATCTCGAGGGCGAGATTCATCTTAAGCGGGGTAGGTTTGTAACATCCCAAATTTTCAATTTGGAATGTTATACATAGATCATTCTTGCATATCATATTTTATTGCATTTCGTCTCGCGATCCTCGAAATCCTAAGCAACTCAAGGACCCTCGGAGAGAGTTGGGGATTTCCCCAGTTTTCAAATTTGATTTTTATCAAATATTGAAACGAGGATTTTTTTTTGTTTTAATTATTTTTCCCTCCGAAAATATTTCATATTAAAGTATATGAGAGGAGATAACATGACTTCTCCAAAATAATTGAAATATTGGAGGAAAAATATTAAAATCAAATATTTGTTTTTAATTGGATTTTATTGCAATTTTGTTTGCATTAGATAAATTGCACTTTTTCAAAATTGCATTTTAGGGCCAAGAAAATGTTCATCTCGTTCTAAGTATTTTATTTATACGATAACAATTTGTTTTGGCATTTTTAGATTTTTATTTTATTTTCTAGGATTTTTTCTGTTTGGCGGAATTGTTTAAAAAAAATCTTTGGGTGCCGACTGGGCTGAAACCCAGTCGGGCCGGCCCATATTCCCCGCCGCCTCGTCCCATGCCAGGACAGCGCCGCCGCCGCCGCCGACTCGGACGGAGTCCGAGTCGGACTCCGCCTCCCCGCCGCCTTGCCCCTCCCCAAGCCACCTCCCCTCCCCTCTTTAAATGCCCAAGCCCCCCCCCCCCCCCCCCCCCCCGCCACCATCATCCACCCTGCCGCCCGTAGCCCCGCCACCGCAGCCGCGCCGCCGCCTCTACTGCGCCTCGCCGCCGCTGCAAGCCGCCGCCGCTCCCGCGCCTCGCCGCCTCGCCCCGTTGTAACATCTCAAAATTCTAAATTTTGGAATGTTATAATAAATAGATAGATTTGACTGATTGTTTGATAGATTGTCTGAAAGTGAGTGAAATTCGAAACTTTTCAAAGTTAAATGAGAGGGAATAAAAGGACTTTCCCAAACTTTCATATTTGCTTTCTGATCTCCATGAATTCAAATTCTTTTCAAACACAAAACCCTAGAGAGAAGATGACATGACTTCTTCCATTTAAAAATGAAAAGGGTGTTTGAAAAATAATTGAATTTCATTTGGAAATATTCCAATTCTGAAACTTTATGCAACTCAATGATTTTCACGAGAGAAGATAAAATGACTTCTTAAAATTATATGAAATATGAGTTGGGAGTTTCAAAGAATTAAATTCAAAGTTCTTTTGAATTTATTTTCAATTTGGAATGTTATACATTAGACCGTCATGCTTATCTTATTTTCTTGTATTTTGGTCGATCCTAGAAATTTCACGCAACTCAAGGACCTTTGGAGAGAGTTGGAGATTTCATTATTTTCATATTCGAGAGTTTTCTCGAATTTGAAAAGAGGATCATTTGATTTATTTATTTCATCTTCAATAATTTTTCCGTTATCAAAAATATAAGAGAGGGAATAATATGACTTTCCCAAAACATAGGAAAAATGAAGATTTAATAAATAAATCAATTTTTGTCTTCCGGTGTTTATTTGCATTTTATTTGGATAGGGAAAAATGCGCGTTTTCAAAAATTGCATTTTAGGCCCGGATAAAAGTTCCTTTTGTTCGGCTCATTTTTAGGAGTCGGGGAAAATTTACTTTAGTTTTTTTGGAGCTCGTTTAGATTTTCTTTTCTGTGTTTTTCTGCGCGTGAAATCGTTTAAAAAAATTCGCAGCACCTTGGGCCAAGGCCCAGCCAGCAGGCCGGCCGGCCAGGCCCCAGCCCAGCCTCCCGTGCGCGCAGCGCCAGGCAAGGCAGGAGGCCGCCGCCTCGCCTCTTGCCCTTAGCCGAGTCCGGCTAGGACTTTAGGCCGGTTAGCCCCTCCCTTTTCCTAGTTTCGTTTTCCTATTCCTATTCCTAGTCTAATTCCTTGCCCCCTACCCCAAGTAACCTCTCCCCTCCCCAATATAAATACCCCAACACCTTCCCCCCCTCTAAACACATCAAATCAAACCCCCCCTCTCCTCACACCAAAAACCCAAACCCCCTCTCCTCGCCAAGCCGCGCCCCACCCCGCGCCCTACACCGCCGCCGCGCCACCCCTCACCCGCGCCGCCGCACCCCTCACCTAGCGCCGCCGCCACACCTTTGCCCACGCCGCCGCCCTACGCCGCCGCCGGAGCCCCTCGCCGGAGACCTCGCCGAGGTTGCCCCGCATCTCTTTTCCTCGGATCCTTTTCTTCTAATCGTTCCGATTCTTTTCTTCTCTTCTGATTCATTTTCTAGATCGGTTTTCCGTTTCTTTTTCAGTTTTCTTTTTCCGAAAACCCTAGATCGGTTTTCGTTCTTCTTTCGGACCGTTCGTCTCAACGAACGTGATCACCGATTATTCCCGATTAACGACGCCCGTTCGTTTAACCGTTCGTCTTTTTCTTCTCGTCGGATTTATTCCGCGTCTTTTCCGCGATCGCGATCTCAGATCCGATCTTCGTTCTAGTCTTTCTTCTCGCTCGTTTATCGGAATGAGGTGATTCAAGCGCCTGGAGTTTCATTTCGAGACCGCCGTTCCGTTTAATCAACTTAAACAAGCTTTTGCCCTGGTAAAATTTGACCTAGTTTCAACTTGCTAGAACCGAGTTGTTTTCTTCCACCGTTTGTTTTCCGTCGTTTGTTCGGTTCGATCTTTCTTTGCAACCGGAGTTCTTAAGTTGAACCTTCTGGTTCGTTCTCTTGTTCGAGTTTTACCTGTGCATTAGATGAGTACTTATTGTATGCATGTTGTTTGTCTGCGATAGATCACCAGGATTGCGCCGCTTGTTACTTCGAAACCCTAGGACTCGCGGATCATCAGCAAGGCAAGTTCACACTTTGATCATACCTTTTCTACAACCCATGTTTTTGCATTAGATCAATCCTCTCACATTGCATGATTAGGATCTAATTAAACTGTGGGATGGGAAGTAGATGAGGTAGTACCTATTACCTGTATTACTATGAACCTTTGGGAGTTACTTCTACGTTTGCTTATTATGCCATGCTATGCTAGTAGACATGGATTGGGTGAGTGATATCCATGACAGATGTGAGTTGATAATTTTAATGGTTTATCTAAGGTGGCAACTTAAACACACATCTGGGTGGATTGAGGCACCTGATGTCTATCAGGACTTGCCTATTTTTTTGGACCGCCACCCAGGCTCAAAGGGATCATAAGATAATTCATGCTAGAAACTTCCGTGTGCAGCCACAAGCCATTATGGGCTCTGGCATAGTTGACTAAGTTGTGCGAACTCTTACAGTGGTGGACTAGCAGATGTAGGGGATGTAGGTGTACCGGTCTACCCAATCGTAAGGTGCTAACGCCTCTGAAAGACTATGTCTCGGTCATCCGTTTTCTCAAACACCATGTAGTGCGAGAAAACAAACGGAGGCGATCGAGTCGTGTGGGGAAAAGTGCGCAAACCTCTGCAGAGTGTACAAACTAATCATGATTAGCCGTGTCCCCGGTTATGGACAACTTGAGTATCTAGTACTTGAATATCAAGTGAATCTCAACATGTTACTTCTAATTAATGTTGTTGGGTTTTAATTATTTTTAATTGGGATTGAGAATGCTGTCAACCATTCTCAATGTTCAACAACCACCATGATAGTTAAATAAATTTATTCCTTTGCAGTAGGGAAAAATTGGTTTACGCAAAAACCTTATAACCATAGAGCTTTTTCCACCAGCCAAATATGCATGTAGTGATAGCCATTGTTCATCATTCTCTATGGTGTGAATTTGCCAGTACATTCAATGTACTGACCCGTTTCGGGCTGCAACGTCTCATGTTGCAGGTTTCTTACGACGAGTAAGTGTTACGTTAGGGTTACGACTTCTACACTCAACTTTACCATTGGTGTTGATGGGAATCCACAACCTTGTTGCTTCCGCTATATGGATTGAGGTAATAGTATTTACGTTACTTTATACATGTGATTTACCTCTGTTATAAATCCTTCGAGTACTGTGTGTGTCAGCATACTGATCCAGGGATGACACATAAGCACAGAGACTTGATCCATTCGGGTCGGGTCGCTACACCCCGCCGCCGCTCCCGCGTCTCGCCGGACCCGATGAAGTAGCCGTTCGCCACCGTTTTTTTATAGAAACTGTTTCGATTTTTTTTAAAAAACCTAGTTCGTTTTTTTAAGATCGGTTCGCCGGTTTTTTTAACGAACGGTTTTCGCTCGTTAGTTACACACAACGAATGCTTGTTCGTTAGCCTGTTCGTCAGCTTTCTTTTATCGGATTTTTCCGCGATTATTTCTGATCGCGATTTCTAATCCGATTTCTGTTTCAGTTTATCTTTTCGCTCGTTTATCGGAATCAGGCGATTCAAGCGCCTAGATCTTCATCTCGAGACCCTCTTTCTGTTTAATCAACATAAACAAGATTTTGCTACTGTAAAATGTGACCTTAGTCCAGATTAGTAAATGAATCTTGTTTATTTCGCCGTTTGAGTTTCGTTGCTCCGTTTGATTTGATTCTTTTTTGCAACCGGAGTTCTTAAGTTGAACTTTCTGGTAGATCTTCTTATTTGAGATTTACCAGTGCTTCTTTGCTTGATTGCTTATGTATGCTATTGTTTGTTTGCGATAGAATTCCCGGAGTGCGAAGTGTGTTATTTGGAGTCCCTAGGTTTCGCGGATCATCAGCTAGGCAAGTAACACTTTGATCATACCCCTTTATCACCCAGTTTTTATGCATTACTTCCAATCCTCAAACATTGCATGATTAGGATGCCATTAACATGTGGGTTGGGAAGTAGTTGATGAGGTAGAACCTATTGCCCTGCTATATTCAAACCTTGGGAGTTACTTATATGAATTGCTTATATTGCTATGCTATGCTCATAGACGTGGTTTGGGTGAGTGAAATCCATGACAGATGAGAGATTGTTAATTAATGGTTTAACTTAAGGTGGCAACTTGAATGCACATCTAGGTGGATTGAGGCACCTGGAGAACCCAGTGTTGCTGTATTTTTGGAAATCCCGGGGTTCCGTGTGATTTTCCTATGGACCACCACCCAGGCTCAAAGGGAACTAAGATGATTCATGCTAGAAACTTCCGTGTGCAGCCACAAGCTATTATGGGCTCTAGCATAGTTGAGTAAGTTACGTGAAGCTCTTGAAGAGGTGGATCAGCAGGTAGTGGGTTGTAGGTTTGGTATGGTCTGCCCGGAGTAGAGAGTTAATGTTCCTGAAAGACTGTGTCTCGGTCATCCGTTTCTCAAACACCATGTAGTGCGAGAAATCCAACGGAGGCGATCAAGTCTTGTGGGGAAAAGTGCGCAAACCTCTGCAGAGTGTACAAACTAATCATGGTTAGCCGTGTCCCCGGTTATGGACATCTTGAGTATCTAGTACTTGGAGTATCTTAAGTATCTCATCATTTTTTAACTTAATATTGTTGGGTTGATAATTACTTTAATTGGGATTGAGTTGGAGGAACCTTCTCAATGATGTTTCAACTACCATGATAGTTAAATTAAAATCTATTCCTTTGTTGTAGGGAAAAATTGGCTTTTCACAAAAACTATAACCATAGAGCTTTCCACCAGGCAAATATGCATGTGGTGATAGCATTATTCTGTTCTTGCTTTACTATGTTACTTTGCCAGCATATTCCATGTGCTGGCCCATTTTCGGGCTGCAACGTATTATGTTGCAGACTTTTCAGACGAGGAGTAAGGTTCGTTAGGTCGTTGCCGTGCAGCTCAGCTATGTCGTTGGAGTTGATGGACTCACTTTATCTTCCAAGCCTTCCGCTGTTATCATATTAGATGGCCTTAAGCCATATTTATTGTAATAAGTTCTCTTTGGAGACATTCGATGTAATAAGTGTGTGATTGCTACTCTGTTATAAATCCTCAGTTACTGTGTGTGTCAGCATTACCGATCCAGGGATGACACTGAAGCACAGAGACTTGACCGTTTGAGGTCGGGTCGCTACAGGAAATTCATTGAGGAATATGAGGATCACTTCCCTGGTGTCTATGACAGCTTCAAGGCGTGTGGAGTCGATGAGTTTGTGGCTCAGAAGCTAACAAAGTGGAATGATGAGCTCATCATGCAGTTCTACTCCACAGCTCATTTCTACCCAGATGGAAGGATTGTCTCGATGTCTGAAGGCACTAGGTACCAGTCAACAATTGCAGAATGGGCTCAGTTGATCAATGCCCCAGAAGAACAAGAAGATGACTTGGATGTCTATGCCAAGAAGAAGAAGGATGACAACACCATGGCACACATGTACAAAGAGATCCCAAATGCTGCTCTTGAGACACACAAGTTTGGATCAGTACATTACCTTCTGTCAGGCTTGCCAACAATCAACTGGATCCTCAGGCACACTATCTTTTGCCAAAGTCAGGTGATCACAAGATGATCAGAGGTCACTCCATCAACTTGCTACACATTTTTGATGTTCCTCAAAAGTTCAAAGTCATGAGCCTAATTGTGGAAACCATAAAGAGGACAGCTGCAGATCAGAAGAGAAGTTGTGGGTATGCCCCCACAGATCCAGGAGCTGATCAACTCCAAGATGGGCACTGGCACATATCTGCTGGACAAGGAGCACCTGCCCATCTACCCAGACTTTGAGGACAACACTGTGGTGATGGATGAAAATGAACCATCTCCTATGCACGCACAAGCCAAGAAGGAGAAGGCAAGGGCTGAAAAGGCTGCAAAGATGCCAACCACTGAAGAGGCATCTCAGTATCTTCTGAAGAGCAAGCAAGATCAGCTTGGCTACTTGATTGCCTCCACTTTGAGGATTGAGAAGGGATTGGCTACCCTGACTCAAAACCAGGAGAGCTTGGAGAGGATCGTGGAGCAGAAGTTCTATGACTTAGATGTGAAGGTCACTAAGATCCAGTCAGTCGTTGAGCAACTTCAGGATGAAGTGAAGGAGAAGAAGGGCAAGACAACCACTTATGCTTTTGCTAGAGTGCCTGTCACAGACACCAGAGCAACTTCATCTACACCAGCTACAGCTTCAGTGCCACCAGCTCCAGCACCTACTCCACCAGCTCCATCTACATCAACTGACGCCTTCCTCCTTGGAGTTCTGTCTACACCACCACCTGAAGACCAAGCCTGAGAGTCGATTTAGCACTATGCACTTTTTATGAACTTTTTGGTAACTTGTTGCCAAAGGGAGAGAGAATGTATAGATCATAGGCTTCGAGAGAGAGTGTTGCTTTTGTTCTCTCTTGCGTTTCTCCTTGGTGGTTGAACTTTATTATTTGCTTGGTTGAGATACTTTATACTTTGTGCTTGCTTAGATGATCCTATGTTCGATCATATGCTACCGTAATGCTTGTTGGATGACATTATCCTTTTATATGATCACTCACTTTGCTTGGTGATGAGTGCATGTATTTTAATTATTATCATTTTGAGCGCTCCACCAAGATGTATGTGACATGGAAGAGTAACCCATGATCCTAATTCTTTGTGCATTTGCAGTCCAAAGCAAATCTTAAACTATGCACAAATTTAGGGGGGTGCTGTTGCTTTTCACATACTTCTCAAAGCGACAATGTTTTTCACTCTTATTATCATTTGTCGTAGCTTTGATCTATATGTTGTCATCAATTATCAAAAAGGGGGAGATTGAAAGTGCAACTATCCCTAGGTGGTTTTGGTAATTCCTAACAACATATAGCTCATTGAGCTAATGCTATTTCAAGATTAATATCTCAGGAAAGCTCAATGATTGGCATTGCATGGATGAGAAAAGTGGACCCCTCAAAATGCTAAGGACAAAGGATTGGCTCAAGCTCAAAGCTCAAGACTCTACTTTTTCCATTTTAGTGATCCAAGATCACATTGAGTCTATAGGAAAAGCCAATACTATCAAGGAGGGATGAAGTGTTGCTTAATGAGGTTATTGCTCAAAATGCTTAGTGATGTGCTCCAAAACCCTCAACTACTTTCTCACATCAACATATGACCTAAACCAAAAGTCAAACTCGGCCCCACCGATTCTTCCTATCCGGCGCCACCGAGTTTCAAATGTCATAGCCACTGCCACAAACCCTAGGCAAATCGGTCTCACTGATAGGGATCTCGGTCTCACCGAGATGGGGTTGTAATCTCTCTATTTCCCTTCGTAACATCTCGGTCTCACCGAGATGAGCGATCGGTCCCACCGAGATTGCAATGTAAACTCTCTGTTTTCCCTTCGTAACGTTTCGGTCTCACCGAAATGAGCAATCGGTCCCACCGAGTTTACCTGACTAACTCTCTGGTTAGCTTATTACCAAAATTGGTCTCACCGAGTTTTTGTAATCGGTCTCACCGAGATTACACTATGCCCTAACCCTAATCATATCGGTCCAACCGAGTTGCATGTCAGTCCCACCAAAAACCCTAATGGTCACTAGCTTTGCTGAATCGGTCTGACCAAGTTTAACCATTCGGTCCCACCGAGTTTGGGAAGTTATGTGTAACGGTTAGATTTTGTGTGGAGGCTATATATATCCATCCACCACCTCTTCATTCGTGGAGAGAGCCATCAGAACGAACCTACACTTCCAACTTACTTTTTCTGAGAGAGAACCACCTACACTTGTGTTGAGACCAAGATATTCCATTCCTACCATATGAATCTTGATCTCTAGCCTTCCCCAAGTTTGTTTCCACTCAAACCTTCTTTCCACCAAATCCAAATCCTGTGAGAGAGAGTTGAGTGTTGGGGAGACTATCATTTGAAGCACAAGAGCAAGGAGTTCATCATCAACACACCATTTGTTACTTCTTGGAGAGTGGTGTCTCCTAGATTGGCTAGTTGTCACTTGGGAGCCTCCGACATGATTGTGGAGTTGAACCAAGGAGTTTGTAATGGCAAGGAGATCGCCTGCTTCATGAAGGTCTACTGCCAGTGAGGCAAGTCCTTCGTGGGCGATGGCCATGGTGGGATAGACAAGGTTGCTTCTTCGTGGACCCTTCATGGGTGGAGGCCTCCGTGGACTCGCACAACCATTACCATTCGTGGGTTGAAGTCTCCATCAACATGGAGGTACAATAGCACCACCTATCGGAACCATGACAAAAAACATCTGTATCTCCAATTGTGTTTGAATCCTCCAAACCCTTCCCTTTTACATTCTTGCAAGTTGCATGATTTACTTTCCGCTGCTCATATACTCTCTGCATGCTTGCTTGAATTGTGTTAAGATTGCTTGACTTGTCCAAAGTTGCTAAAATATGCCAAGAACTAAAATTGGGAAAAAGCTAGATTTTTATTTGGTCAAGTAGTCTAATCACCCCCTCTAGACATACTCTCAATCCTACAGCTGTCCCGATGCACCTCCGCGTGTTGCTGTCGTTGATGCCAAGTCGGACAACTAACGAACGAGCAGTGCCTCCGGGGTTTTTCGCCTAGTCCCCGCTCCGATGAACGTTTTGGAATCGCCAAGTCAAACTACAACGCAAAGACCATGTACAACTACTGATCCCGTGGATGTCACCAAGTACCTCTACCGACGACCTGAACATCTACGTAAAGTGTACCACTACCGTCGTCTTCGGAAATCGCTAAGAACGACAAGTACCTTGACGCCCGATGCATAGAACAACTACCATCGCCGACGACCCGGATAGCAGAAATGCCAAGTACCCCTTCGAGTTGACGAGATCGGCAAGTTCGAAGACCCCAAGTACCTCTTCGAGATGACCGAGTACCACTACCGTCGACCCTTGAAGACTCCGTGGAGGTCAAGTTCCTCGCCGTGACCCCGAACATCTACAGAAACTTGTGCGACAAAGAACGTGAACGACTATTGTCGCCAAGAGAATGACTACTTCCCACAACGACCCGTGAACGTCTACTTACTCTATGTTGCACCGAACCCGAACCGTCCCGTTTGCACGCTTCGAAGGTATAACCACTGAGACGACGCCCGTGAACGAATGCATGTGTTGTATGAGATGCATGTTTGGATGTTGTATCCTCCTGTGAACGTTAGTTGTTTCCCTCGCTTGGCAGCGTCGTCGACCCGTGGGAACCCGGTATCCGGGATCACCCCACCATCGTTGCATGACACGCTCCATCACATTTCCTTTTGCTCCGGTATCTCCATGAGCTACGGGAACCGATATGTTGCCATGGCATCATTTCTGTTGTTGTTGCCATGGCACCCCTTTCTTTCCGCCACGATGCCAAATGCTTCATAACATGCTCTTATCAACATTTTTATAAAATTGCATAAACTTGCTTATGTCATTCGCATCATGATAACAACATTTAAATACTTAAAATTGTTGTTGCATTAAATTGCTTAATGCATGTGGGGGGTTTACCGGAATGGTTATTTGTTGTTTCCGGCCTCATTTAAAATGCCTAACTATGTATTTTACTCATGTTTCACCCCTTGCCATGTTTAATAACATTTAATATTGTTGGGTACATAAACGGGAGAGAACTAAATAATGGAATGTTGTGTCTTGTCAATATGCATTTCGTTGCATATTGAGCTCCACTTAATTTGTAGTATTGTTTGTGCACTTTGGCATGACATGCCTCATTAAACCGGACATGCATCATACTTGTTTGTGCATCATGCCATGTTTATGCTTGGTTGTTTACTATGTTGCTTGCTTCTTTCAGGGTTGCTTCTCTTGTTAGCTTCGGTTTCGTTTTGGAGTTGTGAGGATCCGTTCGACTACGTCCGTTTGTCTTCTTCATGGACTCGTTCTTCTTCCTTGCGGGATCTCAGGCAAGGTGACCATACCCTCGAAATCACTTCTATCTTTTCTTGCTAGTTGTTCGCTCTATCGCTATGTCACGCTACCTACCACTTGTTTATCATGCCTCCCATATTGCCATGTCCAGCCTCTAACCCACCTTCCTAGCAAACTGTTGTTTGGCTATGTTACCGCTTTCACTCAGCTCCTCTTATAGCGTTGTTAGTTGCAGGTGAAGATGAAGTTTGTTCCATGTTGGAACATGGATATGTTGGGATATCACAATATCTCTTATTTAATTAACGCATCTATATACTTGGTAAACGGTGGAAGGATCGGCCTTATGCCTGGTGTTTTGTTCCACTCTTTCCGCCCTAGTTTCCATCATACCGGTGTTATGTTCCTTGATTTTATGTTCCTTATGTGGTTGGGTGTTATGGGAACCCCTTGACAGTTCACTTTGAATAAAACTCCTCCAGCAAGGCCCCACCTTGGTTTTAACATTTGCCACCTAAGCCTTTTCCCTTCGGTTCCGCAGACTCAAGGGTCATCTTTATTTTAAACCCCCGGGCCAGTGCTCCTCTGAGTGTTGGTCTAGACTAGAGCACCGTGCGGGACCGTCCCTTGGCAACTTGGGTTATGTTGCTACCTGTATGCTTAGCTTATTCGGTGTGCCCTGAGAACGAGATATGTGCAGCTCCTATCGGGATTTGTCGGCACATCCGGGTGGTCTTGCTGGTCTTGTTTTACCATTGTCGAAATGTATTGTAACCGGGATTCCGAGACTGATCGGGTCTTCCCGAGAGAAGGAATATCCTTCATTGACCGTGAGAGCTTGTGATGGGCTAAGTTGGGACACCCCTGCAGGGTTTAAACTTTCGAAAGCCGTGCCCACAGTTATGTGGCAGATGGGAATTTGTTAATGTTCGGTTGTAGAGAACTTGACACTTGAATTAATTTCAATGCATCAACCGCATGTGTAGTCGTGATGGTCTCTTTCCGGCGGAGTCCGGAAAGTGAACACGGTCTGGTGTTATGCTTGAACATAAGTAGTTTCAGGATCACTTCTTGATTACTTCTAGCTTCTCGACCGTTGCGTTGCTTCTCTTCCTGCTCTTATTTGCGTATGTTAGCCACCATACATGCTTAGTGCTTGCTGCAGCTCCACCTCATTACCTTATGCTACCCATAAGCTTAAATAGTCTTGATCTCGCGGGTGTGAGATTGCTGAGTCTTCATGACTCACAGATACTTCCAAACAGTTGCAGGTGTCGACGATACCAGTGCAGGTAACGCAACCGAGCTCAAGTGGGAGCTCGATGAAGATCTTGGTCGTTGTTATTTGTCTTTTCTGGATGATCAGTAGTGGTGCCCAGTTGGGACGATCGGGGATCTAGCATTTGGGGTTGTCTTCTTTTATTTTGGTTCCATAGTCGGACCTTTGATTGTATTATGCGTGATGTATGGTTAACTTGTTATTTGTGTGATGTGGCGATTGTAAGCCAACTCTTTATCCCTTTCTTATTCAGTACATGGGATTGTGTGAAGATTACCCCTCTTGCGACAAAACTACCATGCGACTATGCCTCTAAGTCATGCCCGGAGACATGGGAGATATAGCCGCATCGTGGGTGTTACATGACAATACGAGGCAAAGAGGAAGGCACATCCTCGAATGAAAATAATGCCTCTTTGCACACAAAAGCATAGCAAATAGCTTTGCTGACATCTAGATCGTCAATATCAAATTTGGTCGCAAGTAAACATGCAGTTTTCAATTTAATTTCATAAGCAACACTAGATGGTTTATTATTAGGCTTCATTTGTTGCTCAAATTCTTTTGCCACAATATGATTTTCACTCTTATGTTTCTCCTATTTTTCTTTATGAGCTCCATTAATATCATCTTTCAAAATGGAATTAGGAGACATAAGAAGCAAAGTAATATGTTTATCCTTATGAATAAGAGTATACTGATTGTTTCTACCATGGTGTATAGAATTTTTATCAAATTACCATGGTCTACCAAGTAATAAGGAACATGCTTGCATGCTACCACATCACAATCAATGTAATCAGCATATGTATAAATACTAAAATGCACACGAACAACACGTGTTACCTTAACCTTGCCGCTGTTGTTGAACCATTGGATGTAGTAAGGATGTGGATGTGGTCTTGTGGTGAGAGATAGCTTCCCCACCATCTCCATGCTAGCCAAGTTGTTGTAGCTCCATCCATCAATGATGACGCAAACAAAACGTTCCTTCACAACTCCCTTTGTATGGAACAAATTATGCCTCTGATTTTGCTCAGCTTGTGTGACATGCACACTCAAAACACGTTGAGCAACCAGACTAAGGCATAGCCTAGTGGTGGGAAGGCGCTGATGCCTTCCCACCCACTCAGGTTCAAGGCACGGTACTTGCAATTTGGGTTTGTTGTACCAATTATACTTTAGGGGGTTCCCTTACAGTCTTTCTTTCCAAAAAAACACGTTGAGCACCTAAACTTCCATACCTGTCAGCATCTTCAGCAGCCATGTATTGCGTCTCATGATCAGAATCATCTCCACCGTGTTCTTCACTTGTAATAAGAGCCAAAGTCTCCTCATCATAGTCACTAGCGGACTCATACCCATCATCCTCAGTAGCAATCATAACACGTGGAGATTGGCATTCGCTTGCATAATGACCTCTACCCTTACAACGAGGACAAATAATATCATGTCTGTGCCCTGTTGATGCATGGATGAAGAAGAGCTCTGTGCAGGCCCGGTAGGTGTGCTCTTGGCAGATATTGGTGATAGTGCCTACTTTGTTGTATCATGGTTGGAGGTGGTAGCTGACGGAGGTGTCGGTGTAGCAGAACATGTGGAAGCAGAAGATGCATGCGGTGTCCATGATGAAGGTCGACCTGTAGAAAAATTACTCCGCGCTAATGCGTGTCGATCCTGCACTTGACGTTCAGCTTTGCAAGCAAGATGGAATAAAGGAGTGATATTGTTATACTACTTATACTCTAAAATGGTCTGAATCTCTCTATTTTGATAGAGGGAAAGGTATCCGTATTTTGATGAGATGGTGGCTATCATTTTTGGTGGAGTAGACTTTGATGATGCGACTATGAACGTGCGAGGATGTCACGCCTTACCAATCGCTAAACCAACTCTGAGAGTTTATTGACTATGTCGGTGCATGATCAACCTGACCACGAGGGTCTATTTTCTGCAAGCAAACAAAGAACAAGGAAGAAACTGAAATTTCAATCTGGATATTGTGAATAAAAGAGGAAAGCTTTATTGATCAAGTGGTGTTCTGTGACGTCTTGGTCTGGTCGTTGAACACAAACAAAGTACGCGAAGTTGCAACTATGGCGAACTTTTAATCTAAACAAAACCTAAAATCTAAACGACACCCTAAGGGCAGTACATATGGAGGAGTAGGGGGAATTTCGTGGATCCTTGTAGGATGGGTCGGAAACCAACCCTAACTTTGATTCCCCACACATACGGACTCTAAAAACATCCTATACTTAAGTATTTCGAAGTTACAAGGGCCTGGCCCAAAAAGAAGGTGGTGCAGCACCTAAAATTAGCTATGGACGAAAGTTATGTGGGGGCATCTTGTGTATTTCGTCCTTGTCCTTGTAGGTCATCACGGAGGCTTCAAAGTGCTCAAATATGCACTAGAAACGCCATTCTGGATTCCTTCGTGCGTGCCTTCATCTCCATGCTTGATCCTGCTCCAGTGTTCATCCCTCTTGTCTATGCTCGGCCCTTCATTAGTAATCAACACAAATGTATCCAATTTAGGCAGCATCATATTCTCATGAACATTATAATTGTCACCAAGAAACGAAAGTACTTGGTAATTCAATTGGCGTGCACAAGCTCTAGTAATTGGTCCAGTATGTATAGCAGCGGGGGCTGTGGGTGTAACAATGGTATTGATGTCGCGCGAGCTCTAGTAGTTGGTCCAGTATGCCTAGCTTCATTATCCTCAACAATACCACATCTAATCATGCCACTTTGTAATTCCTGATAATACTCCTCTACAGAATTTTTCCTTGTCTCAAATGCTATAATTTTTTAACCAATTCATGTTGATAATATGGTGGAACCCAACGAGTATGCATAGCAGTTTTTAAAGCAGCCCAAGTAGTAGGGATATTATCATGATATAATCTATAATGTTCAGACCACCAAAGAGAAGCAAAACTAGTGAATTCACAAGCAGCAGCAGCAACACGTCTGTCCTTAGGATATTGTAAGCATGTGAAACGTTGTTTAGTTTCTAACTCCCAAGTAAAATATACATCAAGAATGTATCTACCCTCAAATGGTAGAATATTCAATTTTACTTTAGGAATATGGTCATAATTTCGTACCTGAGGTGCTGCTGTAGACCTACCGTTGTGATTATATGCATGAGGTCGGCCTGGTGCTGGTGGATGCACGTAGTTCTGATTTTGATCAACCTCATCCTCGTAATAGTCCTCCACCTCTGCAGTAGCATTAGGAGCTATAGAAGCATCAACAGCAGTAGCAGCGGCACTAGAAGTTTGTCCTGGCTCGAGAGGCACACGCTGCGCTCGCCTTGCTGGATCACGACGTGGAGGTGGTTGTTGATGTTGTTGCAATGGTGTAGCAGATGTGGGTGGTGGTTGTGGTAGACATGCGAGTACTTACTCGAACTTGGCATCCAACTTGGTGTCAATTGTCTTCTCAATGTCATCAATCCTCTCGAGCGCCTTTCCAAAGATGGCCATCACGTCTTCCACCCATTGACCAACATTTGCTGAAATTTATCATGAAGCTCCTTCTTCGTCATGTTCTCCCAGTCAATCTCGTCGGCTTGTGGTCCTACCATGGTTAGCAGCAATAGAAACACACAAAATATGGCCCTACAGACTACTAGAAAGTGTTGGTAGTGGTGTGTCACAAATCCATCAAGCAAATCTCAAATTCTTACCAGTTCTTACCCAACAGCAGGTGGTGATCGGCAACCATTGTAGTCAAAACTCTCAAATCTTGGACAGAGCGATTGCCAGGTGGTGTCAAACGCATGAATGTAGATGTATGTGGAGCTGGGAAGGCTTATGATATGGTAGAAAAATGTCAACAATAATCAATTCAGAGATGCAAAGTTGAATAAGCGCTCAACGACGGTAATGTGCTTGTCTGATGCTAGAGAGACATGAGCCTAGAACACTAACAAAAGCACGGCGCTGTACGTAAACAAGGGAGGAGCACACTGAATTTTTTTCTCTTTTTTTCACTTTTTTGCACTTTTTTTGGCTCCTCAACAATTTTTTTCGAAAAATTCTACAAATGATCTAAAAACTGCCTAGCCAGAATTATCTAGACTTAGTTTTTTTTTGAAACTGGAACTATTTTTCCTCTGCGGGTGGCACTAAAGTTGGTTAGTCTGACTTGTTCATGGCTCGTAGTATCGCGTGATCTGGAACTCGAAAACAAAGGAACAAATACTGGACTCGGATTTGCACTGGTGGATATATGTTGAGGCGGTGGAACACGGACTGGTGGTGAATTTGCAATGGATGTGGACTCAGGTTGGTGTGATGATGGTAAATATATGTTGGAGTATATGGACTCGGATCGGCGGCAGATATGCGATGGTGGTATATGGCAACGGTGACAGCGATGGTGGTATATGGCAGCGGTGATGACAATGGTGTGGCGGGGGTGATGGAATGGTGCGACAGCGGCATGACAACCTGTGAAAGAACTCGAAACTCTAAAAGACTAGACTGTAAGACCAGCAAATCGACACGAGGATGCAACCGCAAATTCAACAAAGAAAAACAGCGAACAGAAAATTTCAAAAGGCTAAGATTGGTTGGGATATGATGATCTAACCTAATTATTTTTTCGGCTTTTCGTGGAATGTAGGTATGAAAAGCCGATGCAATGCGATCTAAACTATGAAAACCTGGAAAATCGCAACGAGCAACTTGGAAATCGGATACCACTTCATAGAGGCAAAGATGTCCCATCTTTCAATGAGAAAGGTGATTATCGTTTCGGAGGAGTAGACTTTGAGGATCCGACTATGAACATGCGAGGACGTCGTGCCTTAGCAATCGCTAAACCAACTCCTAGAGGTTATTGACCATGCAGGAGCATGATCAACCTGAGCACGAAGGTCGATTTCCTGCAAGGAAACGAAGAACAAGAAACAAACTGAGATTGCAATCTGGATATTATGAATATAAGATGAAAGCTTTATTGATCAAGGTGGAGTTCTGTGATGTCTTGGTCTGGTCGTTCAACACAAATGAAGTACGCGAAGTTGCAGCTATGGCGAACTTTTAATCTAAACAAAACCCAAAGTCTAAATGACACCGTAAGGGCTGTATATATGGAGCAGTAGTGATGCGGAGCATCCCTCGATCATCCTCATGGACGTCTCCTCACCAGCGCAAGCACTAAGAGGACCAATGACGAGAGCTCGCACATGCGCCATCAAAACCGAGGTTAACTCCTTCCTCTTCGAACTCCATTCGAATTCACACGAGAGTTGGGTCCTACTTCAGACGGAAGTGTTATGCATTATTAGGTACCAAAGAGATGATCATGAAGAGGCTAGCATGAGACCCGAGCACACTTGAAGAAAGAGGACGAAGAAGGACGGCCAAAGCGTGAAGCAAAGGAGGCCCTGGACAACACGGGGTGCCCGACCACTTTGGCCCCGGGTGCCCAGCCTCAACCTGGGCGCGGCCCCTGCTAGCCCCGGGTGCCCGGCCATGTGGGGCCCGGGTGCCCGAATGCCTCTTGGGCGCTGCCCCCAGCCACCCCGGGTGCCCGGCCTTCGAGCCACGGGTGCCCGGCCTCCCTGCCTGGAGAAGCCAGCCCCACGCCGGGTTCCCGGGCCTTCAACCCCTGGGTTCCTGGTCCCCTTCCAGCTGGCTCCCTCGTCGGTCTGGGGGCCCGACCCTCTTCCCCCAGTTGCCTGGTCATCCATAGGCGCCAGCCCCTGACCGGCCCGGGTGCCCGGACCACTTTTCCCCGGGTGCCCGGACTCCACCGTTTTGCCTACGCGCTATTAGGGCTAGAAGACCCTTGTACCCCCTCTTCCTCTTATTTTGCCCCTAGACTATAAGTACCACTCACCTAGCTTTTGTTAGGGGTTAGCAAAGTATTTGAGACATATTAGAGAGCTTTGCTCCTTGTATCCCCTCCTCTTGGAGATTAAGACCCCTCTTTGGGAAGAATCCTTGTGGATTATCAAGGCCTCCTCTTGGAGAAGTTCAACATCAAGACCTCATCTCCTTGGAGTGGGAAGAGCTCTACCCTAGTGTTATTTTTCCTTGGATTGTTCTTGTATACTTGTGGATCTCAGGTATGCTACTTTAGTAGATGTATTATTTGGGTTTGTTTGAGTGATTCTCTTCTTGTGTTCTTGTGTGGTCATCACTTTTCCCCCCTTGAAGTATGAAAAGATCTCATCTATGGTTTCACCCTACAACATCTTGGTATCAGAGCAAGGTTGATTCACATCTTGGAGTCCCATCCCCCATTTACTAGCCTGATTTCTTTGCTTTTTGGTCCCAATTTGAATATCCCCACAAAAATAGCCCCAAAAATTTTCTTGCAATTTGTTGGATCTTGTGAGATTTGGTTGTTTTGGTCCATGGATTTATTGTTTGGCAAGTGGATCTAGCCCCTAAAAGATGTTTTCACACTTGGAGGGGGAAGGATGAACACACAAGAACACAAGGGGGAAAATCACTCAAACATACCCAAATCACAAATCCACTAGAGTAGCATAAATGAGATCCACAAGCAGACAAGGACAATTCAAGGAAAATAGCATTAGGGTAGAGTTCTTCCCACTACAAGGAGATGAGGTCTTGATGTTGATCTTCTCCAAGAGGAGGCCTTGATAATCCACAAGGATTCTTCCCAAAGAGGGGTCTTGATCTCCAAGAGGAGGGGGGTACAAGGAGCAAAGCTCTCTAATGTCTCTCAAATACTTTGATAACCCTAGCTAGAGGAAGGGGAAGGTCTACTTATAGTCTAGGAGGATTCGGGGAGGACATGAGGGTACATGGGTCCCCTAAGTGAACGCAGGCACAACCGGAGGGGTCCGGGCAGCCGGGCTAAAGAGACCGGGAACCCGGGGTCGTCGGGGAGTAGAAGACCAGGCAACCAGGGTCGTCGGGGAGTAGAAGACCGGGAAGCCGGGGTTGAAGGCCAGGCACCCAGGATGGCGGTTGGGAGGGGGACCGGGCACCCACTTGTCGAGGTGCGGGCACCCGGGGGTGTGCGCACCCGGTGGTCAGGGTGCGGGCACCCGGGGGTGTGCGCACCCGGTGGTCAGGGTGCGGGCACCCGGTGATCGGGAAAGATGGGGGTACAAGGGTCTTTTAGACCTAATTGCGCGCAAGCAAAATGGTGGAGTCCGGGCACCCAGGAAAAAGGGGTCCAGACACCGGGACCGGTCAAGGGTGGGCGCCTAGGGGCGGCCGGGCACCCGGGGCGAAGAGAGCCGGACAACTGTACTAGGCAGGGAGCAGGCTGGAGGGGGACCGGGCACCCGGGGGTTGATGTCCCAGACACCAGGGGCGTGGCGGCAGCTCCCAGCGAGGGGGTCGGGCACCCAGGGTGCTCAGGGGCACCACCCAGGTGATGAGGACATCAATACCATTGTTACACCCACAGCCCTTGCTGCTATACATACTGGAGCAATTACTAGAGCTCGCGCACGCCAATCAAACTATCAGGTACTTTTGTTTCTTGGTAACGATTCTAATGTTCATGAGAATATGATGCTGCCTAAATTGGATACATTTGTTTTGCTTACAAATGAAGGGCCTAGCTTGGACAAGAAAGATGAACCTTGCAGCAAGTTCAAGCATGGAGATGATGGCAAGCGCAAGGGGATCAAGAACGGAGTTACAAGTGATGATTTCAGGACTATAAAGCCACCATAAGGAGTGCATGAAGCCTTGGATGAAATATACAAGATGCCACTTCATAAATTTCGTCCGGAAGCTATTCTAGGTGCTGCGTCACCTTATTATTGGGCCAGGCCCATGTATTTTCGAAATACTAAAGTATAGGCTGTTTTTAGAGTCCGGATGTGTGGGGAAACAAGAGTTAGGGTTGGTTTCGGACCTCTCCTCCATGGGCCACGAAATTCCGCCCTCTTCCTCCATATATACAGCCCTTAGGGCGTCGTTTAGACTTTGGGTTTTGTTTAGACTAAAAGTTCGCCATAGCTGCAACTTCGCGTACTTCGTTTGTGTCCAACGACCAGACCAAGACGTCACAGAACCCCACCTTCATTAATAAAGCTTTCCTCTTTTATTCGCAATATCCATATTGCAATCTCAATTTCTTGCTTGTTCTTTGTTTGCTCGCAGGAAATAGACCCTCATGGTCAGGTTGATCATGCTCCGTCATGGTCAATAACCCTCGGAAGTTGGTTTAGCAATTGCTAAGGTGCGATGTCTTCGCACGTTCGTAGTCGGATCATCAAAGTCGACTCCCACACAAAACGATTGGAGACGAGGGAGCGTCAAGTCGCTCAAGCTAAAGATGTCGTCGGGGCCCGCGAGGCCAGAGTCAAGGAGGAGATCAATCGCCGGGTAGCCGTGGTTCACGCAGATCTGGAGGGTAGGTACGACTTGAAGCTGAAGCTTGCTTATTAGGAGGGTGCGGGCAGGGCCGCCGCCCTCAGGCCCAGGTTGGACGAGGCCGAGAGGCGCGCGGAGGCCACAACCGCCGCCCTGGTTACGGCACAGGCGGACTTGGACTCCGCCCGCGCCGAGCTGCTTTCCTTCCGGAGACGAATTGATGACGCTGAGGTCGTCGCCTCGGCAAAACAGAGAGGAAGTGCTTCAACGTCGAACGCTGGAGTGCGAGCATGCTCCTATGCTTCAAGACCTTCGGAACAAGGCCAACACCGCCCTGGGTTATATCTGCGATGAGAACGCCCCGACCCCTCACTCAAGTGACTACGCCAGCCACCTGACCTTCTTCACCGAGGTGGTGACGCGCCTGGAGGCTTAATCTGCCAGAGCTCGGCAGCTTGTGGAGGAGAGGGGTCATGGCCTGCTTCAGCGCGCCTTCTCCCGTGTCTTCAGCCACCTTCTGAACGCCGACCCCAACTTCGACTTCGATGCCGCCATTGCCCCTGTACCCATGGGCGTCTGGGGTGACCTGGCGCGTTGGGTAGAGGACCATGTCGACGCGTTGGCCAGGGCCTTCACCTCGGAAAACGATGGGGTGGTGGTCATCGTAGACGAAGGTGACGTGGTCAACGACGGCGATGGGGGTGTCGCCGACAGCGGCAACGATTCCGGCGAAGATGATGACGATGCGAGTGACGTGTCCATGGACGATGCAGCGAGCGATATCTCTGGCTGATCCCATATTCTCCTGTTGTTTTATTCTGCACGCAAAACTCGGGCGTGGCCCTTGGAATACTTGTAAGAGCATTTTGAGAGGGGGAGCCCCTCATGTAAGCAAATCGCAGTTTTTACTTTCTTATGCGATGTGGGTATGTGTCCTCGTGAGCTCATGAAGCTGGGGGTGAGTTTCCTGACATGGTTTACCTTAGTCAGCGCCAACTTAGGGCTGGGTCGTGAGGCGGCGAGTTCCTGAGAATCCTGCGGAGCTTATCGCCCCGTTTGAGGGGGACCCGCAAGGGGTGAGCACCAGGCGTAGTGCTAGCGTGTGCTTTGCGCGATCCGGCTCGCGAGGAGCTTTGTGAGGGAAAGGCGATGGACGTTAGTCCCAAACCAAACAAGATCCAGAAGGAGAGAAACGGCTCGAACGAGAAAAGGCACCCCCCGCGCGCATCGATAAAAATTCAGCTTCAACTTAAGTCCAGAATCAGAAAGCAAAGCCACAGAAAAAGAGATCCAAAGCAAAAGGCCGTGTCTAGCACCTAGTCTAGTCTTCGGGTCTTCAAGTCTTCTCACCAGCGCGGAGCTAAGTGCTGTCCACTAGGCGTGGGAGGGAGCCCTAGGGCCTGAGGCCGGCGCTCCTGAGACTCCGGGGCGTGTACAGCCCCAACTCATTATTACGTGACAGTGTCACGGGTGGCGAGCTTCATAGGCACCGGGCCTTCTTCACAGGTACCGACCTTGCTTCATATCGCCAGACGAGGGCCCCGCCTTGCGCCACCCTTGACCTCCTTTGAGCCGACCGGAGACCAGGACGACACAAAGGAGGGAAAGAGGACGCCAGCGGTTCCCTCGGCGACCACGGGTCCTCTACCGGGGGAAGGGTTGTTGAAGCCACCCCGACAGAGGGCCTACCTCCGGGTGTCCCGTGGTTTCACATGCCTTGGGGAGGGGCCTTGCTCCTGGCTCCCTCCCAACGGCCCCCAGCGTGTCTCCCTTGTTGAAACGGGTGCCACCGTGCCAAGGTAGCCGATCGATGCTGCAACCTGATTCATCTGCAGCCCATGGTTAGCATAATCCTGTTCCTGAGAGGTTAGCGGTACCCTGTAGTTGCCGTCGCCGACGCGATCGCTGTGGTTCTCCGCTAGCTCTTGGAAGGCTTCGACTCCTAGCACCCCTTCTCCCCAATCTTCTCCAACGAGTGAGCCAATGTCGTCCTCTGGTGCGTACCCTTGGTCCATCATGTGGGGCACGTAGGCTTCTAGGGCCGTCACCCCGAACACCTCGCCGTGGTGCCCCACGCTCCGTGTTGCTCCACCCATGATGGCGTCCTGGGGATGATAATATGGCATCCGACCGAGACAATGGGGGGTGACGCTTGCGCTCGTGCTTGTCGAGGGAAACATGGGGGGGGGGGGTTGGAGCCCCCTATGCCGCCGGCCGTGCTGATGTTGATGTAGCCCCCGGGTGTAGTCGATGGTGCGCAGATGTGGTGAGGCTCACCGCGCGACCTTGCAGTGGCCTGGGGGGACTTGATAGCAGAAGGGTGGCGCTCCCGACGCCGCTGCGTCCAGTAGCTCACCAACATGCTCAAGCAGCATGTCCCGGCCGCTCTCCATCAGCCTGCATCGTAGCAGCTCCCTTGCCACTGTGAGTGCCGCCCGCATGTTCGCTTGCTCCCGCCGTGAGTGCGGCGCTGTTGCTGCGGCATGACTCGCTGCTCTCGCCGCGGCTCATACTTGCTGTGCGGTGAAGGTGGATGATGCCTGGCCGCGCTGTCCACGCCCAGCGGAGCTTGGTGGCACCCACACCACTTGGGGTGCGGGGTCAAGACCTTCATGGGCAGGCGGCGCCATCCGGGTCGGCCAGGATGCCCAACGGTCGGATCCGGCCCTTGGGTCGCCAGACATCGTAGCCGGTGAACGTCGGAGAGCTGACTGGCGGAGAAGAAGCCCCGGTGCACCTCTACCTGGCGCGTCAAATGTCGGATGTGGGGTTCCGGCAAACCCTTAAGGTTCGAACACTGGGTGAGCGCGAAGTCTTTCCCTCCTACCGATCTACGCTATAGCTCGCTAAGATCTTGTGGACGACCTCGACGAACTCGCAACACAAAAAGACACGGGGTTTATACTGGTTTGGGCCACCGTTGTGGTGTAATACCCTACTCCAGTGTGGTGGTGGTGGATTGCCTCTTGGGATGATGATAAACAATACAACGGGAAGAACAGCCTCCTGAGGTTGAGGTGTTCTTGTGCATATGAACTTGTGGTGTGTAGATTCCCTCAAGCCCCGATCCGATGCCTCTCCTATGGTGGCTAACCTATTTATAGAGGCCCTGGTCCTCTTCCCAAATATTGAGCGGGAAGGGAGCCAACAATGGCGGGCTAATTCGAATGGGGACAGCTAGTACAAGCTATCCTGACAAAAGCGGTCTTCGCCTGTGAAAGGCTTTGGTGGTGACGCCGTCTTGGGCTCCACGATGACCTCCGTCTTGCAGTCCATGGTCTTGGTCTTGTTGCACCGAAATGGCAACCTTTGCCTGATGCCTCGGTACTCCGCTGCTGCGCTTGCCCCCTTTGTACCAAAGAGGAAACAAGGACGCTGCGTGCGCTGGCGCCCGCCTGGCGCCGCCTGGTGTCGATCACCACGGCTCACATCATGAGTGCCTCGTGAGGTTCGCCTCACCTTGTTATCTCCGCCTCTCGCGAGCCTGCCTGACTAGGCCACTTGGGAGGAGGTCTTGTGTCGTCCGCCTCGCGAGGCTTGGCTCCTCGCGAGGGTCTTGGGGGCCTTGTTGGGGAAGATGGGCCGTACGGCCTGCTGCTTGGCCACGCCGTGGGCCGCAGGCAGGCAAGTCTGGGGACCCCCGTTCCAAGAACGCCAACAACAAGCAAGAGAGTGACGCAAGAATGGACGAGATTCGTGATTTGTTGCTCAATCGCTCTTCTTCCACTTCAAGAAGGAGCCGTTCAAGCCGCCACTATGACTTCACCCTCTCCGACTCAAGTACACCGACATTGAACACTCTACGTCGTGCCACGGGCAACGATCGTCAAGCAAGCCTCAATCCTCTACGTGACACCGACTCTCAAGAGCGCTGACGACGTCAAACTCAAGAGGCTTTTGCGCTAGCACGAGAACAACAATGACAACGCCAACATGAAGAGGAAGAGCGAGCGCGTCTACACCAAGTTGCACAAGACGCCAAGGCACAACACCAAGAAGAACAACCATGTGAAGCTCAAGCACTTGCGGTGCAACAAGCCCTCCAAGATTCAAGTAGAGTCATAGACAACCGAGGCCGATAAGCTCGAGAACAAGAAGAAGCATTTCACGAAGAAATTCAAGAACGGAGATTTCAGGCTCGCGTGCATCGTCAAGTTCCTCAAGCTCCTCCTCGAGCTCGACAAGCTCCTCCACAAGCACGTCAAGAACAACAAGTTCCTCAACATCATGAAGACAATGGAAATCCTCCACGACAAGAGCAACATGAGGTTGACAACCCTCCGCAACAAGAGCACCACGAGTTGAACAATCATCAACAACATGGGCGTCATCATCCTCGACCCCAACACAATGACGAGCAACGCTATGGCAAGCTCAAGTTCACCATGCCCAAGTTCAACGGAAGCAATGATCCTGAAGAGTACCTTTCATGGGCATTGAAAGTTGACAAGATCTTCCATTTGCACAATTATGAAGAAGAGAAGAAGATCGCAATGGCATCCCTTGAGTTCCAAGACTATGTCCTCATTTGGTGGGAACAAGTCATCGAGCGCCGTGAGGCAAGAGGTGAACCACCCATCACCACTTGGGCACAAATGAAGGATGTCATGAGAGCATGTTTTGTGCCTACCTACTACAACCGCGACCTCTTCAAGAAACTACAACTACTCAAGCAAGGAACAAAGAGCGTTGAAGAGTACTACAAGGAGATGGAGATTGCCTTGATACGATCCAATGTCATGGAAGATAATGAGCAAACAATGGCACGTTTCTTGAATGGACTCAACCATCCTATCAAGAAGATCGCCGACTTCCAACCATACTCAAACCTCATCGAGCTAGTGCACCAAGCTACAAAAGAGGAACACCAAGTGCAAGATGATTTCAAGTATGCCAAGTTCTCATCCAAGTCATACGGCTTCTCCAACAACCAAGCTTCAACGAATCCAACATCGACTACCGAGCCTTCTACTAGCACCATCGACAAGTCGAGTTCCAAGAAAGCTTCATCAACTCCAAGTCATCCTCCTACTACGAGCAACTTCAAGCCAAGAGCTTCATCATCATCAACTCCAACCGATGAGACCGTCAAGACGTGTTCCTTCAAGTGTTTCACTTACGGAGGACGAGGCCACAAGTCCTACGAGTGCACCAACAAGTGGACCATGATCCTCAACGACGACGACACTTACGACTCAATGAGTGAAGAAGAAATGGACGCCATCGAGCAAGTCGCCATGCAACGGCAAGTGAATGATGAAGAGGAACAAGTCTTTTGCGATGAAGATTCATGTCCCGCACTTGTTGTCTCCAAAGTCTTGACTCTCCAACATCACCAAGAAGAAGACCAAAGATGCCACATATTCCACACCAAGGCTAGCATCAATGGATGATCCATCAAGGTCATCAATGATGGAGGAAGTTTTCATAATCTCGCAAGTGAAGAACTTTGCTCCAAGCTCCAATTGCCCAAGACGAAGCATCCACATGCATACAAAGTGCAATGGCTTAGCGACTCTGGCACCATCCAAGTCGAGCACCGAGTACAAGTCTCCTTCAAAATTGGCGCCTACAAAGACACATTGGAGTGCGACGTCGTTCCAATGACCGTTTGCCATCTTCTCCTTGGACTCCCATGGCGATTTGATAGGGGAGTCATTCACAACGGCCGAATGAACCGCTACATCTTCAAGATGAAGGGCAAGGAGTACGTCCTCCGTCCAATGTCGCCAAGTCAAGTGATCGCCGACAAGCAAGCCACCCATCGTGGAGATCATAGTGAGCGAGGGAGCCACCAAAAAGAGAGTGAGCGCCACAAGCCCAAATCGAACACCTCCACGACGAGCGAAAAGAAGAACCTAGTCCTATTTGCCACCAAAAGTGAGATAAGAGGAGTGTGTGAGAACCCATCGAGTGTCCTACACTACGTCCTCGTTTGCAAGGACAATGCACCACAAACTAACACTTCTCACACTCTTCCTCTAGTGTTGTCTTCTCTTTTACAGGAATTTCAAGACGTTTTCCCCGACGAGCTACCTCTGGGACTACCTCCACTACGATGCATTGAGCACCGCATCGACCTCATCCCCGGAGCACCACTTCCGAACAAAGCTCCCTACCACATGAACCCCGAAGAAACCAAAGAAATACAAAGGCAAGTAAAGCATCTTATAGACCATGGGCATGTGCGTGAAAGTTTGAGCCCTTGTGTCGTCCCGGTCATTCTTGTGCCAAAACGTGACGGTAGATTTCGCATGTGCTCCAATTGTAGACCTATCAACGCTATCACCGTTCGCTATAGGTATCCCATTCCATGCCTTGATGATATGCTTGATGAACTTAGTGGTGCCACTATCTTTTCAAAATTGATCTCAAGAGTGGTTACTATCAAATCCGCATACAAGAGGGTGATGAATGGAAAACCGCTTTCAAAACCAAGGTTGTCTTGTATGAGTGGTTAGTCATGCCTATGGGTCTTTCAGAAGCACCGGGTACTTTTATGCGTCTTATGAATCATGTCTTTAGCCCTTACATTGGTATATTTGTTGTGGTCTACTTTGATGAAATCCTTGTTTATAGCAAATCTCTTAGAGATCCTGTCACCCATGTTCGAACCGTTTTGCAAACTCTTCGAAAAGAGCAACTCTATGCTAATATGGAGAAGTGCCTTTTTGGCGTTGACAAGCTCATTTTCTTGGGTTTTGTTGTTTCTTCTAAGGGTGTTCATGTTGATGAGTCCAAGATCAATGCTATTAAGACTTGGCCACAACCAACCAACTTGCATCAAGTGCGTAGTTTTCTTGGCCTTGCGGGTCTCTATCGTCGCTTTGTGAAGGATTTTAGCACCATTGCTTCTCCTTTGCATGCTTTGAGAAAGAAGAATGCACCTTTTGTTTGGGCGCCATCCCTTGATATCGCATTCAACGAGCTTAAGAATTTTCTTACTCATGCTCCCGTGCTTGCATTACCAAACTTTGACAAACCCTTTGAGATTCATTGCGATGCTAGCGGTAACGGCATAGGAGGTGTGTTAACACAAGAGAAGCGCCCCATAGCTTATTTTAGTGAGAAACTTTCCGGAGCGCAACTCAATTACCCCATCTATGACAAAGAGCTATATGCTTTAGTCCGCGTTTTGCATGAATGGGAACACTATCTTCGCCCACATGAGTTCATCATTCATACCGGTCATGAGACTCTCAAGTACTTTAAGGGTCAAATCAAGTTGAACAAGCGTCATGCTAAATGGAGTGAATTTATTGAGTCTTTTCCTTATGTCATCAAGTACATCAAAGGTAAGGAAAACATTGTAGCAGATGCTCTTTCCCACATATGCATGCTTGTTATCCAACTTGAGTTAGATGTCATTGGCTTCGAGCATATCAAAGACTTGTATGAGCATGACCCTACTTTTGCTACTCCTTATGCCAAGTGTTTGTCGCACACCTCTTGGGAACTCTATTACATCAAAGATGGATATCTTATGAGAGCTAACAAACTTTACATCCCCGAGTCTTCTCTTCGTTTGTTGCTTTTGCAGGAATCTCATGGAGGAGGCTTAATGGGACATTTCGGAAGCGACAAGACATTCGCTACGCTCTCGAAGAACTACTTCTGGACCAAGATGTTTCGGGACGTCAATCGCTTCACCAACCGATGTTGTACATGTCGCAAAGCTAAGTCCAAAGCTCAATCTCATGGCCTTTATATGCCTCTACCAATTCCATACCAACCATGGGAAGACATTAGCATGGACTTTGTACTTGGTTTGCCTAGGACTCGAAATGGGAAAGATTCAGTATTTGTCGTTGCGGACCGTTTCTCAAAAATGGCACATTTTATTCCTTGCAACAAGATAGACGACCTCCAGGCTCCGGACGTCCGGCCCTCTCCGGACGGCTGACGCCCCCGCACCCGAGCCAAATCTACGAATTTTCGGAGCCCCTCGGACGACCGACGATGCCCGGACGTCCGACCCCGACCGGACGTCCGACCGAAGCACACCCGAGCCGAAATTACGGACGTCCGACAGGCACATGACGTCCGGACCCTCGCGAGCCTCCGGACGACTGGTGACCCCCAGACGTCCAACGCCTGTGTGCTGATTCGTGTTGGGCCACAACCCATGTACCCCTTCGCCCCCCTCTTTTGCACTAAGACTATAAATACTCCACCTATTCCTTCTAGCTAGGGTTAGCGTTGGTTTAGATCATTTTGAGAGATAGAGCTACGCTCATCCACATCGGATCTACTCCTCGTGAGAGACCACGGCCTCTTCGTAGAAGATCCTGATGAGGACATCAATACCATTGTTACATACTGGACCAATTACTAGAGCTCGCGCATGCCAATTGAATTATCAGGTATTCCATTTCTTGGTAACGATTATAATGTTCATGAGAATATAATGCTACCTAAATTGGATACATTTGTTTTGCTTACAAATGAAGGGTCTAGCTTGGACAAGAAAGATGAACCTTGGAGCAAGTTCAAGCATGGAGATGATGGCATGCGCAAGGGGATCAAGAACAGAGCTACAAGTGATGATTTCAGGACTTTGTAGCCACCATAAGGAGTGCATGAAGCCTTGGACGAAATATACAAGATGCCACTTCATAAATTTCGTCCAGAGGCTATTCTAGGTGCTGCGTCACCTTATTATTGGGCCAGGCCTGATGAGGACATCAATACCATTGTTACACCCACAGCCCCTACTGTTACATATACTGGACCAATTACTAGAGCTCGCGCACGCCAATTAAATTACCAGGTACTTTCGTTTCTTGGTAATGATTCTCATGTTCATGAGACTATGATGCTGCCTAAATTGGATACATTTGTTTTGCTTTCAAATGAAGGGCCTAGCTTGGAGAAGGATGAACATTGGAGCAAGAACACGCATGGAGTTGATGGCATGCGCAAGGGGATCAAGAACGGAGTTACAAGTGATGATTTCAGGACTTTGAAGCCGCCATAAGGAGTGCATGAAGCTATGGACGAAATATACAAGATGCCACTTCATAATATTCGTCCATAGGCTATTCTAGGTGCTGCGTCACCTTATTAATGGGCCAGGCCCATGTAATTTCGAAATACTTAAGTATAGGCTATTTTTAGAGTCCGTATGTGTGGGGAAACAAGAGTTAGGGTTGGTTTCGGACCCCACCCTCAAGGGCCACGAAATTCCCCTCTCTTCCTCCATATATACAGCCCTTAGGGCGTCGTTTAGACTTTGGGTTTTGTTTAGATTAAAAGTTCGCCATAGCTGCAACTTCTCGTACTTCGTTTGTGTCCAACGACCAGACCAAGACGTCACAGAACCCCACCTTGATCAATAAAGCTTTCATCTTATATTCGCAATATCCAGATTGCAATCTCAGTTTCTTGCTGGTTCTTCGTTTGCTCGCAGGAAACAGGCCCTCGTGGTCAGGTTGATCGTGCTCCGGCGTGGTCAATAACCCCTCGGAAGTTGGTTTAGCGATTGCTAAGGCGCGACGTCTCGCACGTTCGTAGTCGGATCGTCAAGGTCGACTCCCACAGAAAACGATAGCCACCATCTCATCGAAACATCGGGACACCTTTGCCTCTATCAAGTGGTATCAGATTTCCAGGTTGCTCGGTGAGATTTTTACAGTTTTTCGTAGATTAGATCGAGTCTGTTCTTCATACCTACAGTCCACGAAAAAGCCACAAAAAAATTAGGGTTAGTTCATCATATCCGAACCAATCTGAGCCTTTGCATAATCTTTTTAGGGTTTTTGCTTTGTTGAATTTGCGGTTGCATCGTCGTGTCAAGTTGCTGGTCTTAGAGTCTAGTCTTTTAGAGTTTCGAGTTCTGGTCATAAGTTGTCACGCCGCCGCCGCACCATCATCATCGCCCATCTACCACCATTGCTTATCCGCCACCGTTCTGAATCCGTATCCATATACCACCACCAATCTGTATCCATATACCACCACCAATCTGTATCCATATACCACCACCAATCTGTAACCATATATCCACCACCAATCCGAGTTCTTCTCATATTAGGTTTGTTCTTGAGTTCAATCTCAATTCCGATTCGTGTTTCCTTGCCTGCGTAGGTCTCGGAAAAAAAAAGTTCCATCAGTCTGGAGACCCCCGGGCAGTTTTTAGGCCAAAATTTTCACGGGCAAAAATATTTTTTCCCTATCCTATTTTTAGGTTTTTCTGAGTCTTTTGAGCCACGTGCCATCATAGTGATTTTTGGTCGCACTTTTTCGTCGTCGCTGCCCTGATTTCCGAAAAAAAAGTGAAAAAAAAAAATTTCGTGCCCATCCTATCAGTTTGACGAGGGAAGAGTTTTGAGACACTCGCCATTATAGTAATTTTTCGCAAAAAAAAGAGGAGCGCAAAAAAAAAGAGGAGCGCAAAAAAAAGCGAAAAAAAAAGTTCCAGAGTGTGCTTTTCCCTTATTTACGTGCAGCGCCGTGATTTTGTTAGTGTTCTAGGCTCGCGTCTCTACACGGTCTAGCCTAGGACCAGCACAGTACCGTCGTTGAGCGTTTATTCAACTTTGCATCTCTGAATTGATTATTGCTGACCCTTTTTGCTACCATACTATAAGCCTTCCCAGCTCCACATACCTCTACGTCGTGCGTTTGACTCTCCCTGGCAATCTCTCTATCCAAGCTTTTGAGAGTTTTGACTACAATAGTTGCCGATCACCGCCTGCTGCTGGGTAAGAACCGGTAAGAATTTGAGATTTGCTTGACGGATTTGTGACACCCGCCACCACCACCTCTTGTTAGTATTCTGTAGGATCATACTCTTGTGTGTTTTCTATTGTTTCTAACCATGGCAGGATCACAAGCCGACGAGACTGACTGGGAGAACATGACGAGTCAGGAGTTGCATGATAAATTTCAGCAAATGATGAGTGAATGGACAGGTGCAGGATGTGCTAAACAGATTTGAAGTGGCCATGGAGAAGATAGATGGCATGGAGAAGACGTTCGAAACAAATCTCGATAACAGGTTTAATGAATTGCTCGCACGTCTTCCATCACCACCACCGGCTGCACCTAACGCACCTCTACAACAACAACAACGACGACTACCTACACATCGTGAAACAGCCCTCCGCCGAGCGAGCCGTCTCCCTCTTGCACCTGGCCAACTGTTGGTGCTGCTGTTGCTACTTCTGTGGCTCCTGCTGCTGATGCGGAGGAGGATGATTTTGCTGGCGATTACGAGGATGAGGTTGATCAAAATCAGAACTACGTGCCACCACCAGCACAGCAACCATCAGGTCGTCCACATGCAAATAATGGCAATGGTAGGGCTCACCCTCAGGTACGAGATCATGACCATCTCCCTAAACTAAAATTGAATATTCCACCATTTGAGGGTAGATATGTTCCTGATATATACCTTACTTGGGAGTTAGAAACTGAACAACGATTTACATGTTTACAATATCCCGAGGAGAGACGTGTTCCTGCTGCTGTTTGTGCATTCACTAGTTTTGCATGTGTTTGGTGGTCTGAGCATTGTAGATTATATCCCATTCCTGCTACTTGGGCTGCTTTGAAAACTGCTATGCGTACTCGTTGGGTTCCACCATATTATCAACGTGAATTACTTCAAAAATTGCAGCGCTTAAGACAGGGAAATTTTTTTGTAGAAGAATATTATCAGGAATTACAAACTGGCATGATTAGATGTGGTATTGTTGAGGAGAATGAAGCTATGCTTGCACGTTTTATGGGTGGATTAAATAGAGAGATTCAGACGATTCTAGAGTATAAGGAGTATACTAATATCACTCGTTTATTCCATCTTGCTTGTAAAGCTGAACGTGAAGTGCAGGATCGACAGGCATTGGCGCGGACTAACTTTTCTGCAGGTCGACCTTCTTCATGGACACCACGTGCATCATCTACTTCCACACGTTCTGCTCACCGGCGCCTCCGTCGGCTTCCACCTCCAACCGTGATACAATAAAGCAGGCACAATCACCACTATCTGCCAAGAGCACACCTTCTGGGCCTGCGCAGAGCTCTTCTTCTTCCATGGCATCAACAGGGCAAACACATGATATTATTTGTCGTTGTTGTAAGGGAAGAGGACATTTTGCGAGAGAATGCCAATCTCAGCGTGTGATGATTGCTACTGAGGATGGTGGATATGAGTCCGCTACTGACTATGATGAGGAGACTTTGGCTCTTATTACACGTGAAGAACAAGGTGGAGATGCTTCTGATCATGAGACGCAATACATGGCTGCTGAAGATGCTGACAGGTATGAATGTTTAGTTGCTCAACGTGTTTTGAGTGTGCAGGTTACACAAGCTGAGCAAAATCAGAGACATAATTTGTTCCATACAAAGGGATTTGTGAAGGAACATTTTGTTCGCGTCATCATAGACGGAGGGAGCTGCAATAACTTGGCTAGCATGGAGATGGTGGAGAAGCTATCTCTCACCACAAGACCACATCCACATCCTTACTACATCCAATGGTTCAACAACAGCGGCAAGGTTAAGGTAACACGTACTGTTCGTGTGCATTTTAGTATCTCTACATATGCTGATTATGTTGATTGTGACGTGGTACCTATGCAAGCATGTTCCTTATTACTTGGTAAAGCATGTTCCTTATTACTTGATAAAAATTCTGTACACCATGGTAGAAACAATCAGTATACTCTTGTTCATAAGGATAAAAATATTACTTTGCTTCCTATGACTCCTGATTCCATTTTGAAAGATGATATTAATAGAGCTAATAAAGCAAAACAGGAGAAAAAAAGAGTGAAAATCAGATTGTGGCAAAAGAATTTGAGCAACAAATGCAGCCTAATAATAATAAACAATCTATTGTTGCTTCTGAAATTAAATTGAAAAGTGCATGTTTACTTGCCACCAAATCTGATATTGATGATCTAGATTTTAGCAAATTTGTTTGCTATGCTTTTGTGTGCAAAGAGGCATTATTTTCATTCGAGGACGTGCCTTCCTCTTTGCCTCCTGCTGTCACTAACATTTTGCGGGAGTTCGCTGACGTCTTTCCACAAGACGTGCCATCGGGATTACCACCTATTCGAGGGATTGAGCATCAAATTGACTTAATTCCCGGTGCATCATTACCCAACCGTGCACCATACCGTACCAATCCAGAGGAGACGAAGGAGATTATGCGTCAAGTACAAGAACTGCTCGACAAAGGTTATATACGCGAATCCCTTAGTCCTTGTGCTGTTCCTATCATTTTAGTGCCGAAAAAGGATGGTACATCGCGTATGTGCATTGATTGTAGAGGCATTAATAATATTACTATTCGTTATCGTCATGCTATTCCTAGGCTAGATGATATGCTTGATGAATTGAGTGGCTCTACAATATTCTCCAAAGTTGATTTGCGTAGTGGTTACCATCAAATTCGTATGAAATTGGGAGATGAATGGAAAACAGCATTTAAAACTAAGTTTGGATTATATGAGTGGTTAGTCATGCCTTTTGGGTTAACTAATGCACCTAGTACTTTCATGAGGTTAATGAACGAAGTTTTACGTGCTTTCATTGGACGATTTGTGGTAGTTTACTTTGATGACATATTGATTTATAGCAAATCTTTGGAGGAACATTTGGAACATTTACGTGCTGTTTTTATTGCTCTACGTGATGCACGTTTGTTTGGTAACCTTGGAAAGTGCACCTTTTGCACCGACCGAGTATCTTTTCTTGGCTATGTTGTTACTCCATAGGGAATTGAAGTTGATAAAGCCAAGATTGAAGCTATTGAGAGTTGGCCGCAGCCCAAAACGGCCACACAAGTGAGGAGTTTCCTTGGCCTCGCTGGTTTCTATAGGCGTTTTGTGAGAGATTTCAGCACCATTGTGTAACGCCCTCGATCCGGCTATATCTCCCACGTGTCGAAGCACGACTTAGAGGCATAACCGCATTGAAAGCAATGTAGCAAGTGAGGTAATCTTCACACAACCCATGTAATACATAAGGGAAAGAGATACATAGTTGGCTTACATTCGCCACTTCACACAATTACATGAATAAAGCATTACATCAACCAAATACATACAAGGTCCGACTACGGAACCAAAATAAAAGAAGGCTACCCCAAATGCTACACAGATCCCCGCTCGACCCCAACTGGGCTCCACTACTGATCAACTAGAAACGAAACAACACAAAGGACAAGATCTTCATCACGCTCCTCCTGAGCTTGGTTGCGTCACCTGCTCCGTAACATCGGCACCTGCAAACTGGTTTTGGAAGTAACTGTGAGTCACGGGGACTCAGCAATCTCACACCCTCGCGATCAAGACTATTTAAGCTTATGGGTAAGGCAAAGTTATGAGGTGGAGCTGCAGCAAGCGACTAGCATATATGGTGGCTAACATACGCGAATGAGAGCAAGAAGAGAGAGCAAAGGCACGGTCGAACAACTATGATCAAGAAGTGATCCTAGAACAACCTACGTCAAGCATAACTCCAACACCGTGTTCACTTCCCGGACTCCGCCGAGAAGAGACCATCACGGTTACACACGCGGTTAATGTATTTTAATTAAGGTCAACTTCAGGTTTTCTACAACCGGACATTAACAAATTCCCATCTGCCCTTAACCGCGGGCACGGCTTTCGAAAGTTCAAATCCCTGCAGGGGTGTCCCAACTTAGCCCATCACAAGCTCTCACGGTCAACGAAGGATATTCCTTCTAGCGGGAAGACCCGATCAGACTCGGAATCCCGGTTACAAGACATCCTCGACAATGGTAAAACAAGTCCAGCAAGACCGCCCGATGCACCGACATCCTGATAGGAGCTGCACATATCTCGTTCTCAGGGCAACACCGGATGAACACTACCTACAACTAAAACCAGCCCTCAAGTTTCCCCGAGGTGGCGGCGCAAGTGGCTCTAGTTTGGACCAACACTTAGACAAGCACTGGCCCGGGGGGGGTTAAAATAAAGATGACCCTCGGGATGTGCGACTCCCAAGGGAAAAAGGCTAGGTGGCGAATGGTAAAACCAAAGTTGGGACTTGCTGGAGGAGTTTTATTCAAGGCGAACTGTCAAGGGGTTCCCATTATAACTCAACCGCGTGAGGACGGAAAATCTGGGAACATAACACCGATATGACGGAAACTAGGGTGGCAAGAGTGGAACAAAACACCAGGCATAAGGCCGAGCCTTCCACCCTTTACCAAGTATATAGATGCATTAATTAGATAAGAGATATTGTGATATCCCAACAAAATATCCATGTTCCAACATGGAACAAACTTCAATCTTCACCTGCAACTAACAACACTATAAGAGGGGCTGAGCAAAGCGGTAACATAGCCAAACAACGGTTTGCGAGGACAAGGTGGGTTAGAGGCTTGGTTCAACAATATGGGAGGCATGATAAGCAAGTGGTAGGTATCGCAGCATAGGCACAGCAAAAGAGCGAGCAACTAGCAAGCAAAGATAGAAGTGATTTCGAGGGTATGGTCATCTTGCCTGAGATCCCGCAAGGAAGAAGAACGAGTCCATGGAGAAGACAAACGGACGTAACCAACGTATCCTCAAAAATGCAACGTTACCAGGACTAACCCGAAGAAGCAACACCGGAAAGAAGCAAACAACATAGTAAACAACCACCACATAAACATGGCATGATGCACAACCAAGTATGATGCTTGTCCGGTTTACATATGCATGGCATGGCAAGGGGCACAAACAAAACTACAAGTTAAGTGGAGCTCAATATGCAACGAGTTGCATATTGACGGAACACCACATCAATTATTTAGTTCTCTCTCGGTTAGGTACTCAGCAATATTAAATGTTGGTTAACATGGCAAGAGGTGTAGCATAACAAACTATACCATCTAAACAATTTAAATGGGGCCGGATATAACAAACAACAAATCCGGTAAATCCCCATATGCGTTTAGCAATTTAATTCAACAACAATTTAAACCATCTTAATGTTGTTAACATGATGCGGATGACATGTTCAAGTTTTATGCAATTTTAAGAAAATGTTGACAAGAGCATTATGAAGCATTTGTCATCGTGGCGGAAACGAAAAAGGGGTGCCACGGCAACGAAAACGAAAACGGTGCCATGGCAGCGTTCCGGTTCCGGTAACTCGATTGAGATACCGATGCAAAGGAGAAGTGTGCGGATGTGTGCAAAAGATGGTGGGGCACTCCCGGATACCGGGTGTCCCCTGAGCCGACGATGGAGACAAGGCAAAAGAGGGGCAACATGCACCGACAATTCGAGCACGGAGCAAGCACGAGCATCTCAAACATCCCAAGCATTCGTTCATGGACGGTCGTCTCGGGGTTATACCTTCGAAGTGTGCAAACGGGACGGCTCTCGTTCGGTGCCAAGTAGAGGAAGTAGACGTGCTATTGTTCATCTGTGATCACCGGGACGGTAGTAGAAATAGAGGCACACAACGTCTTGTCGAAACTCACGGCGGCGGTAGTTGTACACACGTGGTAGTCGAACTTGATGGAACCAATATCCTCGAGGGTAGTCGTGGTACTCATCGCATTCCGAAACCGAAGTGGTACTTGGCAATATCCGGTACGGTCTTGACGTCTCGGTGCGGTGTAGTGGTACATGTCAACGGTCATCATGGTACTTCGTTCCGGTCTTGTAGTCGTTCTAGGCATTGGTGGACCTTTGAGGGACTTGCGTATCTGAAGGGGTACTTGGCGATCGACGGACGTCGTGGTACTTGATGGTCCGGGTCTTGGTGTATCCAAAACGGTCATCGATGATGGAACTTGGCGAAACCCAGGGACGCTCAGGTCTGTGCGGGACTTGGTCTTGCTGTCCAGTATAGAGAGTAGCGAGTCTTGGCGTCCATGCGACCGACAGCGAAGGCACGCGAACTAGCAGCAGGGGGCTGCCGAGGTGGAGACCATGTGGCTGTCACGGTCGCACGCAGCGCATCACAGGGAGATGACGAAGGCCTCGGGCATGAAGGCTCGAACATTGAAGGAGGAAGGGGCCGATGGTGTCGGGGCTGCATCTTGGCGATCCAGTGACAGCAGGGGATGGAGCTCGATCGAGGCGGCGCAGCGGTAGGTGGCGAATGGAGGTGCAGGAAGGTGGGGTCACGAGCAACCATGGCCCCAGCGAGGGGGTCAGGTGCGAGGCTCCTGTGGCGGCCATGGTTCCACGAGCTCGTGGACGGAGCTACGGCGCGAGAGGAGAAGCAGGGCACGGGCACAGGGACTTGGCGCGGCGGCGGCTTCCTGAGGCGGATGAAGGAGGAAGTAGACGGATGGCCACGGCGGCGCTAGTCGCCGGCCTCAGGCCGCGTGACCCGTGGGAAGGCAGCGAGGGTGAGGAAGGCAGCACGCTCATGGAAGGGCTGTCACGGGCGACGGTAGCGGCATGGGATGCGCGGCGGCAAGGGTTCATGGCCACGGGGACTGGGATCTGCCCCCTGGTCGCGCTGAGAAGGAGAGGGAGGAAGTGAGAGGAGGGAGGCGCGAGAGGAGGGAGGCGCGAGAGGAAGAGGGCAGGCGGTCTGTGGGCATCGAGCAGAGCAGCAAGGGAACGAGAGGGAGATGGGGCGAGCGGGATCGAGAGGAAAAACGGGGACGAGCCGATGCTCTCTGGCGGCGGAGGGAGAGGGGATCGGGAGAGGGTTCTCGGGCGCCTAGGGTTAGCTAGAGGTGGGCTGGCGCGGGAGGCCTTGGCCAAATGGGCCCCAGGAGGCCCATGTGGCAAGGCTGCGCTCTCTCTCTCTCCCTCTTATTTACTTCTTTATTTCCTGATTTAACACATAAACCGAGAAACAAGAAATGTAGAGAGAGATAGGAGAAGAATTGGAGCAGGACGCCAATTTTCTTAGACTGATAAAAAGGAGCTTGATCCAAGAAAAATACATTTGGCACCGTTTGAAAGGATTGCATTCGAACACATATGAATGTGAATCTAATAAGTTTGAATTAGGAAAACATTTTTGGAGAGTCCAAAAATGTTTGGAATTTTGTGTAGAACGGGAAAGCGATGAAAGAAAAATATATGACAAGGTTTGAGGAGCAACTCGAAGCAGAAAAGACTTGAGAGTTACATTGCAAGTGTGTCACGGTAATTCCACATTAAAGGAAATATTTATAATAGCTCCCTACTATTGGGAGGATATGTTTTAAAGAGAATCACCATGTGAATTCCCTCGATTTAAATGGATCGAAGATCCATGCAATTTATTTAGTTGAGTTGCAACAATTAATGATATGATGGCATGATGACATGATGCAATGCAAAAATAAAAGGGCAGGCACAAATGGAACACATGGCGAAACCCGGAACATATGGAAGTCTTCTCGAGCATCGGTCTCGGGGCCTCACACATCTTCACCTCTCAACTGAGCTTACAAAGAAGGATGTACCTTTTGTTTGGGGTACCGCACAGGAAGAAGCCTTCACGGTATTGAAAGATAAGTTAACACATGCTCCTTTACTCCAACTTCCTAATTTCAATAAGACTTTTGAGCTTGAATGTGATGCTAGTGGAATTGGATTAGGAGGTGTGTTATTACAAGATGGAAAACCTGTTGCATACTTTTCTGAAAAATTGAGTGGGCCTAGTCTGAACTATTCTACTTATTATAAAGAATTATATGCTCTTGTTCGGACCTTAGAAACATGGCAACATTATTTATGGCCCAAGGAATTTGTTATACATTCTGATCATGAATCTTTGAAACACATTAAAAGTCAAGCAAAACTGAACCGTCGACATGCTAAATGGGTTGAATTCATTGAGACTTTCCCTTATGTCATTAAACACAAGAAGGGTAAAGAAAATGTTATTGCTGATGCCTTGTCTCGTCGTTATACTATGCTTTCACAACTTCACTTTAAAATATTTGGTTTGGAGACCATCAAAGATCAATATGTTAATGATGCTGAATTTAAAGATGTATTGCAGAATTGTAAGGAAGGGAGAACTTGGAACAAGTTCGTTCTTAACGATGGATTTGTGTTTCGTGCTAACAAGCTATGCATTCCAGCTAGCTCCGTTCGTCTTTTGTTGTTGTAGGAGGCGCATGGAGGAGGATTAATGGGACACTTTGGCGTCAAGAAGACGGAGGATATACTTGCTACACATTTCTTTTGGCCAAAGATGAGACGGGATGTTGAGCGTTTTGTTGCTCGCTGCACTACATGTCAAAGAGCTAAGTCACGACTCAATCCTCATGGTTTATGTATGCCTTTGCCTGTACCTAGTGTTCCTTGGGAGGATATATCTATGGACTTTGTTTTAGGTTTACCTATAACAAAGAAGGGGAGGGATAGCATATTTGTTGTCGTGGATAGGTTCTCAAAAATGGCACACTTTATACCATGTCATAAAAGCGATGATGCTGTTAATGTTGCTGATTTGTTCTTTCGTGAAATTATTCGCTTACATGGTGTGCCAAATACTATTGTTTCAGATCGTGATACTAAATTTCTTAGCCACTTTTGGAGATGTTTATGGGCTAAGTTGGGGACTAAGCTACTTTTTAGTACTACTTGTCACCCCCAAACTGATGGACAAACTGAAGTAGTCAATAGAACATTGTCTACTATGCTTAGGGCTGTTTTGAAGAATAACAAGAAAATGTGGGAAGAATGCTTGCCTCATATTGAATTTGCTTATAATCGTTCATTGCATTCTACTACTAAGATGTGCCCTTTTGAAATTGTGTATGGTTTCCTACCTCGTGCACCTATTGATTTGTTGCCTCTTCCATCTTCGGAGAAGGTTAATTTTGATGCTAAACAACGTTCTGAATTGATTTTAAAAATGCATGAGTTAACTAAGGAAAACATTGAGCGTATGAATGCTAAATATAAACTTGCTGGAGATAAGGGTAGAAAACATGTTGTGTTTGCACCTGGGGATCTTGTTTGGTTACATTTGCGTAAAGATAGATTTCCTAATCTGCGCAAATCAAAGCTAATGCCACGTGCTGATGGTCCTTTTAAGGTTTTAGAGAAAATAAATGATAATGCATATAAACTTGAGCTACCTGCAGATTTTGGGGTTAGTCCCACTTTTAACATTGCAGATTTGAAGCCTTATTTGGGTGAGGAAGATGAGCTTTCGTCGAGGACGACTTCAATTCAAGAAGGGGAGGATGATGAGGACATCAATACCATTGTTACACCCACAGCCCCTACTGTTACATATACTGGACCAATTACTAGAGCTCGCGCATGCCAATTAAATTACCAGGTACTTTCGTTTCTTGGTAACGATTCTCATGTTCATGAGATTATGATGCTGCCTAAATTGGATACATTTGTTTTGCTTTCAAATGAAGGACCTAGCTTGGAGAAGGATGAACATTGGAGCAAGAACACGCATGGAGTTGATGGCATGCGCAAGGGGATCAAGAACGGAGTTACAAGTGATGATTTCAGGACTTTAAAGCCGCCATAAGGAGTGCATGAAGCCATGGACAAAATATACAAGATGCCACTTCATAATATTCGTCCATAGGCTATTCTAGGTGATGCGTCACCTTATTAATGGGCCAGGCCCATGTAATTTCGAAATACTTAAGTATAGGCTATTTTTAGAGTCCGTATATGTGGGGAAACAAGAGTTAGGGTTGGTTTCGGACCCCACCCTCAAGGGCCACGAAATTCCCCTCTCTTCCTCCATATATACAGCCCTTAGGGCGTTGTTTAGACTTTGGGTTTTGTTTAGATTAAAAGTTCGCCATAGCTGCAACTTCTCGTACTTCGTTTGTGTCCAACGACCAGACCAAGACGTCATAGAACCCCACCTTGATCAATAAAGCTTTCATCTTATATTCGCAATATCCAGATTGCAATCTCAGTTTCTTGCTGGTTCTTCGTTTGCTCGCAGGAAACAGGCCCTCGTGGTCAGGTTGATCATGCTCCGGCGTGGTCAATAACCCCTCGGAAGTTGGTTTAGCGATTGCTAAGGCGCGACGTCTCGCACGTTCGTAGTCGGATCGTCAAGGTCGACTCCCACAGAAAACGATAGCCACCATCTCATCGAAACATCGGGACACCTTTGCCTCTATCAAGGCCCATGTATTTTCGTAATACTTAAGTATAGGTTGTTTTTAGAGTCCGTATGTGTGGGGAAACTAGAGTTAGGGTTGGTTTCGGACCCCTCGTCCAAGGGCCACGAAATTCCCCCTCTTCCTCCGTATATACAGCCCTTAGGGCATCGTTTAGACTTTGGGGTTTTGTTTAGATTAAAAGTTCGCCATAGCTACAACTTCGCGTACTTCGTTTGTGTCCAATGACCAGACTAAGACGTCATAGAACCCCACCTTCATTAATAAAGCTTTCCTCTTTTATTCGCAATATCCAGATTGCAATCTCAGTTTCTTGCTTGTTCTTCGTTTGCTCGCAGGAAATAGACCCTTGTGGTCTGGTTGATCATGCTCCGGCGTGGTCAATAACCCTCGAAAGTTGGTTTAGCGATTGCTAAGGCGCGACGTCTTCGCACGTTCGTAGTCAGATCGTCAAAGTCAACTCCCACAGAAAACGATATCTATCTCATCGAAACATCGGGGCACCTTCACGTCTATCAGATCCCTTTGGATTCAAGACCCCTCTTTAGGGAAGAACATCAAGACCTCCTCACGGAGAAGACCGTTACCCTTGTATCATCCTTGGTTGATTGTGTACCGTGTGAACCCTATGTATTCGAGGATCTAGCGCAGGTGTAACTTGTTCTTGTTGGTTTAGTGTTTCTCTTGTGTTTCCCTCGTGTATTTCCTTGTTTCCCTCCTCGCGTTCTTCGTGTTCTTCGCGGGATCCGCTCCTATCATGAAAGATCGCCCCCAAGGGTTCCTACCCTACATCAGCATCCCACTATGCCTAGAACACCTTGAAGTTGCCAGGGCCGATGGGAGTCATTTCCATTCCGTCAGATGAGGAAGACACAATCATTTGCGTGGACAAGATGTACCGAGATGCAGTCGCGGTAGAGGCCGCGACAGCAGTAGTTCCTGCCAAAGAGAACAAAGGAAAGAAGAAGGATAGCAGGGACACCGGCAAGGAATCTAGGAAGTGTACCTCTTAGGAGTGTGTTGTGCCTGTTGATGACTTGCCGGAGAGTTCCAACATCAAGAGATCCATGGTTGCTGCACCACATGTGAAAAGGTCCCGGCAGGGTTGGCTGGCGTTGATGGTACCTTCACTATCAGCGCCACCCTTGATGACAAATAGGAAATCGCACTTGTTGCCTTCCTGCGGGCGAATGTTGATGTGTTTGCCTGGCAACTATCTGATATCACCGGTGTTCCCAGGGAGGTAATCGAGCACCACCTTGCTGTCTGCCCACATGCCCGACCCGTCAAGCAGAAGGTTCGGAAGCAGGCCTTCGAGAAATAACAGTTCATTGCCAAAGAGATTAAGAAGCTTGAGGCAGATGGTCTGGTCAGAGGATTATTGCATCCAAAATGGTTAGCAAACCCAATGGTCGTATGCAACGCTAACGGGAAAGTGGAAGCTTTGCATAGATTCACGGATCTCAACAAAGCTTGCCTGAAGGACCCATTTCCCTTGCCGCACATCGACCAGATTCTGGACTCCACTTCAGGTTGTGATTTTCTCTCCTTTCTGGATGTGTACTCTATGTATCATCAGATCTTCATGTCCAAGGAGGACGAAGAGAAGAGCTCATTCATCACCCCATGTGGTACGTACTGCTTTGTGCGCATGCCTTTTGGGTTGAAGAGTGCCGGATCCACTTTGCAAGAGAAGTACAGATTGGTTTTGAACCATAGTTGCACAGAAACATTGAGGCTTATATGGATGATATTGTGGTCAAGACCAAGCACAGATCAACCCTCATCCAGTATTTGGAAAAAACATTTGCTAATCTGCGCAAGATCAACTTGAAGCTAAATCTATGGAAGTGTGTGTTTGGCGTTCCCTCCAGCAAGCTACTCAGGTTCTTCATGTACCATCATGGGATTCAAGCCAACCCTGAAAAAATCAAGGCTATCGAGCAGATCCAAGCACCCAAGACAGTCAGAGATGTGAGGCGTCTGACAGGGTGCGTTGCTGCACTTAGCAGATTCATCTCCAAGTCTGCCGAGCGCACCCTGCCATTCTTCAAAATTTTGAAGAAGGCAGGGCCCATGAAGTGGAACTTGGAAGCAAACGCCGCGTTACAAGGCTTGAAGACCTACCTGTCTTCTGTGCCCACTTTGGTTGCCCCCAAACCACAAGAACCTTTGTTCATATACCTAGTGGTAACTAATCAAGTTGTTAGTGCAGCCCTAGTGGCACAATGGGAAGTAGAGGAAATAGAGAGTGGGCAAAGCTCGGAAGGACCGGATGAGGATCAGGACAAGGAAGAGCACAACAACAGGGGCAACCCCAAGGACGTGGCAAGGAAGAAAGTGGTGCAGTGCCTAGTATACTTCATTAGTCCCTATTACAGGTGGTAGATCGAGGTACTCTGGTGTGGAAAAGTTGATTTTTGGCCTCATCATGGCCTCGACGAAAACTGCGCCACTACGTCCAAGCCCCTGAGGCTACCTATAGAATAGTGGAGTGGGCTTTGGAGTTATCCAGCTTTGGCCTAAAGTTTGAGAGCACATCAACAATTCAGAGCAGGCATTAGCGGAGTTTATTGCAGAATGGACACCAACCCCTGATGAAGAAATACTAGAAACAGTTACCCCGGCAAGGAGGCACCCCAAGAATGGATTATGTATTTCGATGGTGCATTCTCCCTGCCAGGTGATGGGCTGGCGTGCTTCCAGTTGCCCCCACTGGGGAGCACTTGAAGTATGTCATCCACATGCATTTTCCATGGGAGGAGGCAACCAACAAGACAACAGAGTATGAAGGGATCCCTTCCGGGCTCAGGATTGCCACCGAATTGGGAATCAAGAAGCTATCATTCGAGGAGATTGGACTCTGGTAAGCCTCTCCCGGAAGAGCCTCCCGGGGCTCCTGGTAGGGACCCTGCCGAAAACAACTCCCCATCGATTGTCGCGCTACACCCTCCTGATGGGCCACTAGTCCCCGCGGTCGAGGAACATGCTCTTGTAGATGAGGAGGTGCCGCTAGTCCTTGTTGCCGAGCCTCGGGCTCCAACTTGGGAAAGGCACATAGTCTATTTCCTCCAAACTGGAGAACTTCCCGATGAGCAAGAGGAAACTGAAAGAGTAGCCTGGAGGGCCAGTACGTATTAGTTTGTTGATAAGATATAGAAAATGGTGTGAAATTGAAGTGCATCTGTCGGAAAGAAGGAAAGGAGCTACTGGTGAAAATACACAAAGGCATGTGCAGCTCCCACATTGGATCAAAGGCATTAGTTGGGAAAGCATTCTGGCAAGGATTCTATTGGCCCATAGTCCTAGAATATACGGTCGAGCTAGTCACCAAGTGTGATGCCCTCCAGTTCCATTCCAAGAACATCCATCTGCCTGCACAAGCTCTTCAAACAATCCCTCTGTCATGGTTGTTTTGGGTCTAGGGGCTCGATATCCTCAGCCCTTTCCTCCGAGCTGCCGGGGGCTTTGAATTCTTGTTCATTGCCATCAACAAGTTTACAAAGTGGCCAGAAGTAGATGCCGTGAGAAAGGTGACTGCTCAGTCAGCTATCAAGTTCTTGAAAGGATTAGTGTGCCGCTTCGGGGTCCCTTCCAGGATCATCACCGACAACGGCACGCGGTTCACGAGTCGTGCCTTCATGCAATACATTCATTCCCTCGCAAGCAAGATCTCATTTGCCTCTGTTACACATCCCAGAAGCAATGGATAAACTGAGACGGCGAATGCTGAAGTGTTGCGAGGACTCAAGACGAGTACATTTGATACACTGCAGAATTGCGGCAAGCGATGGATCGATGAGTTGTCGGTAGTTCTCTGGTCCCTCAGAACAACACCAAATTGAGCTACCGGGCAGAATCCCTTCTCCCTAGTCTATGGGGCAGAAGTAGTTATCCCCACGAAACTCATTTACAGGTCGGCTCGAGTGCTTGCGTATAATGAAGTAGCGCAGGATCAGCACCGGTGTCACGATGCTGTGCTTCTCGAGGAGAATCGTCTCCGGGCTGCTACGCGTGTTGCATGCTATCAGCAAGCCTTGCATCGCTTTCATAGCCGCAGGGTTCATGCCCGGTGTTTTGAGGAAGGCGGCCTTGTCCTTAGGCGCATTCAGTCTACCAAGGGTACAAACAAGTTGACGCCAAAGCGGGAAGGCCCTTACCGGGTAGTTCGAGTCACCAGACCTGGCACAGTCGGTCCGGACACCGGAGATGGCATTCAACTACAAAACTCATGGAATATTGAGCATCCCCGCAAGTTCTACTTGTAAGGCACGACAGTCAGGACCTGCCAGGGAGCCGCCCTTTTGTACAAGCCTTGCCTTAGTGGCATGTAACCCCTTGTACAAAGCCAGGCGCAGACCCTGAGTAGCAGAGAAATAATGAAGCGCTGGGGGCCCCCGACAAGTTGCATGCATGCACAAGCATCGCATGTTCATGTAGATAAGATCACATCTGGCATCATTTCCATCTGCTTAAACTACAGGTTCCTACCAAAGACTTGGCTCCTAAGGGAGATGGAAAGATGAAGCCTAGACTGCGATCTCCAGCAAGCCATACAGATAAGTTCTATCTCTTGTCTGTACGTGTTCTGTAAGCAAAAACTTGTGCATAAGAGAACCTTGCATCTTTTTGAAACTTAGGTGCTCCCGTCCCCTTGACTCAAACGATGCTTCGGTCGGGGTGGTTGCAGTGGCCTTTGTGAAAAAAAGATTGGCGGGGGGCTGGTCCCTCATCACAATTTGAGCCCAGTAGGCTTGACTCCCATCAACAAAATAGAGGGTACCGACAGGATAGCTTTCCTGGGGAAACTCTTTATTTGAAAATATAGAGGCACTCCACCTCAGCATGGACATATACATGCACGAGTCCCCGACAAGGTTCATCTTTTTCATTAATATGCTGATCAAACAAGTACAGACCTTACAGGACACAAACATGGATTTAGGAGATTACATTATTTGAACTGAAATTTGGCAAGTGCCTACAGGTTTTAGATTAAAAAAAGATAAGTCCTCTATAAAATCCTCTCCTTGTCCCTCTTGTCCTAGATTGTATTGGGAAGAGGACAGGACTAGAGAAGCACCCAAGAAGGATCCCATCCCGGTCCCATCACGGCCTGCCAGGCACACCCTGACAAGATTGGGAATGGCGAGGCTGCGAAGGAGGAGGATGGCAGGAGCAGCTCGGTGGCACCCCGGTCATCGCCTTGAAGGCCAGTCGGAAGCCCCGGTACAAGCATCGGCAGGGAAGGTCGTCGGAGCTCAGCTGGAAGACTATTGGAGGAGGCGAAAGCACTAGGAGGGCGGCCCCTTCCCAAGTGACCGAGAGGCCGGTGATGATAGTGCCAGGGAAGGGAGGGGAAAAACGGAAAGACAAGGCAGCAATTCGCTAGTACGAGACGAACGCGTCGGTGCTATCGTACTCTGATCTGGCGGCCTGCCTCCCGCCTTCTCTGTCCTCCTTGGCTTCATCTTCATCTACACCGCTCCAGGGAAATGCTAGACCCCCAGCCCAACGCCTTCCTCGGAGAAGCAGCCGAAGGCCAAGGTGGCCAGGGGGCTCGAGGCACGCCGCTCCCCACCTTGGCGAGCAGGAGGGCGCACCTCTCTTCAACATCAGGACCAGATCCATCGAAAGGGGAAGAGCTAGGATTACCAACAATCCCTAGCCCTGCACCCCGGGCAGGCGTTGGCGGCCCAAATAACCTGGTCGCCGGGTTAACAAACGGTAGTAGCTCAAGACGAGATGCCGCGTTACCCAACAGACGGCCAACCAAGGTAGGGGAGACAAGCATTTCACAGCAATAGGAAAGCTTGATATCTCCCAGGCCACGGACGACTCGCTCACCCCGTATTCTCCGGGCTTGGACCAGACTCACTCACCAAGAATCAGAACGGGCCTTTGATATTCCCTACCTCAAGCTACAGGCCCCGGGCTCTTCCCTTAAGCATGACTAGCATGAAGCAGAGGATGAAGGAGAAGGGATGCGAGGATGAATGAATCCACTCCTCCCCGCCCCTCCTTTTATAGGAGGGTCGGCGAAAGGATCTGGTCCATCCACGGGTAACCGCCACCCTCCTCCACCAATTCAAGAAGGGCGGGCCCCTGCCCTAATGCTCTCCCACGCCAGGCGCCTCCATTACCTACCCCGCGCGGTGCATGCAGCATGCGTGGCTGGGGATAAGGGTGTGGTTGGAAGAGTGAATTGGCAGTTACTCCCCCATGCATTCAAGTCATTCATCGGCCATTACAGGAGTGGCCACACCACGATTGACTCTATGCGACGCGCGGGAAAACCGAAAACTGGCCCGGGCTCAAGATAATGAAGAAGCAAAGAAGATCTCAAGGGGCTAGCCGCTTCCACGCCCCTGCCTGTGCACTTATTAGGGCATACCCCGACGACGCCTGGCAACGCATTCGGGCCAGACCCGTGGGCTTCTGTCGGTGCAACAAACCCTGGGTCAGTTGCCCAGACTGTGCACAGACACGAAAACAAGATCATAGCACTAAGGTCAGATTGGAGCACAAGGGACCAGTCTGAAGGATCCAAGTACAGATCAGAAAGACCAAGAAGAGCTAGAGAAGCAAGATGTTGCTAAGGGAAAAGCCTCCCTTGCTAGGCAGAAGATCCTGGCAAGGACGGGTTACCCCCAGAGACAAGCCTTCAGGTCTCCCCGGCAGGCCTACCGGAGCTTATGGAGGCAGAACCGCTCCACCGCACCGCCTCATCATGACCCAAGTCGTTAATCAGTGCGGTGTCAAGCTCCAAGGTGACTAAGTCAATGCTATTCGCCACATGGAAGCCACTTCCTACAGAAGATGTCTCCAAGTGACACCCGTTTTGAGACGTGTCAAGCAAGAAGGCGCAAAGCTAGCAAAACAGCCTGGCAGGGCCTGCCGGGCGAGCTATGATGTGACGTTGAGCAGCGCATTTAATGCGCTCTATCAGCCTACAGAGTTAGGTATGATAGCACTGTTTGTTATCTAATCGGTACATAATGACTGATTTACCTCTGTGGTGACCACTTTATCTATAAAAGTAGGCCCAAGCCAACCATAGAAAGTGTTGGACAGTTGAGTGGCTAATCCACAACTTCACATACTCATATACGCATAGGCGCTTCCGCCCCGAGGCAACCCTACCGGGCAAGCGTGTTGTGCTCGCCACCATTTTTTCCACCATCAATTCACCAAAGCAGGAGTAGGGTTTTACGCCTCATGACGGCCCGAACCTAGGTAAAGATTGCCCGTGAGATTTTTGTCGTGTTGTTCCACGCTCCTATGCTCTTTGTGCAACGTGCCATCCCCCCGCCGAACCAGAAAGGGACTTTTGGTCCCATACATGGTCATGGTTTCCCGCGACAAAGTAGGATGGCGATTGTTGTTCTAGCCTCTACGGACTAAACCCCTTGGCTTATATAGACACCAAGGGTATTAGTGTTACACATAGTCGATTACTAGAAATGAATAAACACGCCGAATCTTGACTTGGAGTACACCAAGGCACTAATGATCTCCTGTCCGGATACGAAGCCACCTCATAGTTCAGTCCTCCAGCGGTTGTAGTGCGACCCACTTGTCCAGCCCACGAGGCATAGGCCGGTAAGCCGAGGAACACTTAATATAGGACTCCCATAGTAGCCCTTGAACTACCCTCCAACACTGGTACTTCATCATGTCTTGAGATCTTGATATACCCAATGTATCCAGCTTGCGGGGTGAGTTCCTCTCCTCGTTGATGTTCGGTGTAATCTCCTTTAGTCAGGCTCCAAGAATCGCTAAGCTGGAATTCGGCCATCATTTAACCAGGTAATTTTTGGAATCCGAACTTCAAATGTTGCATAGCCTCGAAGGCCAACCGTCCAAATGTGAATAGTGTATTTGCTTGACAACTTTTGGCGAAGGGTCACATCCGGTCACAAACATCGAACCATTGTGAAAGCTCGATTCGCGGTTCTGGTAGCGCCTCTATTTACACGTCCCATCAAAGTGGTGATCGTGCCCGCCCTTTAAGGGATAGGACCAATGATTTTGGGTTATACCACTCGAGCATAACGCCACGATTATATTGGGAAGTGGCGAGGTCTGCGGCGCGGTATGAGGACCTTTGGTATTACGGCATCCCATAAAAGGGGAACAACCACAACTAACTCCACACACTTTCTCCTTCCTCTCGACGTTGCCTTCCCAATCTACAGAGCTCCAACACCCAGTCCCACCTTTCCTCAAGAAATCCCCACCAGCCCTTCCCATCAAATCGACCATGGACGGATCTGGCGCGGGAGGCAAGTGTGAGGCTTCCATCATCACCAATAAGGAGATCAAAGATCTAATGCTCACCGGCTACCTTCCGGCTAATGTCGCTCACCAAGCTCCGGCGGAGGGCCAAGCCATCCCGACGCCTTGACCAGGCGAGAGGGTGGTGTTCGTCCCACATTTTATTCGGGGGATGGGCTTCCCGCTCCATCCCTTTGCCAGGGGGTTAATGTTCTTCTATGGGCTGAACTTTCATGATCTGGCCCCAAACTCCTTTCTCCACATCTTTGCCTTCATCAATGTTTGCGAGGCCTTTCTTCAGGTCCAGCCCCACTTCGGCCTATGGCTGAAGATCTTCAATATCAAACCAAAGATCATCGACGACCACCGGGCGGACAACAGGGGAGCGCTGGTTCTATTCAAACCTCAAAAGCATTGGCCGGCCAACGAGGAGGATATCGGCCTTGATGCCCAGCACCCCCCTAAGAAGTAATAAAGCTTACATAATCTCATGTTCGGGTATTAGTTTTTTCAATCAGGGATCTGACTCCTTCCCCTTGCTCACAGGGCGGGCTCGACAAAGTCGCATAGATGAACAACCCGGCACAGCAGCTTGAAGACCCCAGGACAACCCCGTTCAAGGAGATGCTGACTGCGGCGCCATACGAGACACCAAAAAGGAAAGAGAAGAGGAAGAAGAGCGAGCCGAGGAGGAGCCACCTCTGCATGTGATGAGGACATCAATACCATTGTTACACCCACAGCCCCTGCTGCTATACATACTGGACCAATTACTAGAGCTCGTGCACGCCAATTGAATTATCAGGTACTTTCGTTTCTTGGTAACAATTCTAATGTTCATGAGAATATGATACTGCCTAAATTGGATACAATTGTTTTACTTACGAATGAAGGGCCTTGCTTGGACAAGAAAGATGAACCTTGGAGCAAGTTCAAGCATGGAGATGATGGCATGCGCAAGGGGATTAAGAACGGAGTTACAAGTGATGATTTTAGGACATGAAGCCTTGGACGAAATATACAAGATGCCACTTCATAAATTTGGTCCAAAGGCTATTCTAGGTGCTGCGTCACCTTAATATTGGGCCAGGCCCATGTATTTTCGAAATACTTAAGTATAGACTATTTTTAGAGTCTGTATGTGTGGGGAAACAAGAGTTAGGGTTGGTTTCGGACCCCTCCTCCAAGGGCTACGAAATTCCCCCCTCTTCCTCCATATATACAGCCCTTAGGGCGTCGTTTAGACTTCGGGTTTTGTTTAGATTAGAATTCGCCATAGCTGCAACTTTGGTACTTCGTTTGTGTTTAGCGACCAGACAAAGGCGTCACAGAACCCCACTTTGACCAATAAAGCTTTCATCTTATATTCGCAATATCTAGATTGCAATCTCAGTTTCTTGCTTGTTCTTTGTTTGCTCGCAGGAAACAGACCCTCGTGGTGTGATTGATCGTGCTCCGGCGTGGTCAATAACCCCTCGGAAGTTGGTTTAGCGATTACTAAGGCGCGACGTCTCGCACGTTCGTAGTCGGATCGTCAAGGTTGACTCTCACAGAAAACGATAGCCACTATCTCATTGAAACATCGAGACACCCTCGCCTCTATCAAGTGGTATCAGATTTCCAGGTTGCTCGGTGAGATTTTACAATTTTTCATAGTTTAGATCGAGTTTATTCTTCATACCTATAGTGCACGAAAAAAGGCAAAAAATTAGGGTTAGTTCATCATATCCGAACCAATCTGAGCCTTTGCATAGTCTTTTCAGTATTTTGCTTTGTTGAATTGGCGGTTGCATCGTCGTGTCTAGTTGCTAGTCTTAGAGTCTAGTCTTTCAGAGTTTCGAGTTCTGGTCATAAGTTGTCACGCCGTTGCCGCACCATCATCATCGCCCCGGCCATCTACCACCACCTCTTATCCACCATCGATCCGTCTCCATATACCATCACCAATCCGTATCCATATACCACCACCAATCCGTATCCATATACCACCACCAATCTGTATCCATATACCACCACCCCTGCCATATCCTACCACTATATATCCACCACCAATCCAAGTTCCTTTCATATTAGGTTTGTTTTTGAGATCCGTCTGAGTAGATTTCCGATTCGTGTTTCCTTGCCTGAGTAGGTTTCGAAAAAAAAAGAGTCTGGAGACCCCTGGGCAGTTTTTAGGCCAAAATTTTCACAGGCAAAAATATGTTTTCCCTATCCTATTGTTAGGCTTTTCTGAGTCTTTTGAGCCACGTGCCATCATAGTGATTTTTTGTCGCACTTTTTCGTCGTTGCTGCCCTGATTTCCGAAAAACAAAGTCAAAAAAAATTTCGTGCCCATCCTGTCAGTTTGACGAGGGAAGAGTTTTCAGACACTCGCCATTATAGTGATTTTTCGCAAAAAAAGAGGAGCGCCAAAAAAACAGACCGAAAAAAGTCCCAGAGTGTGCTTTTCCCTTGTTTACGTGCAGCGCCGTGATTTTGTTAGTGTTCTAGGCTTGCTTCTCTAGCACGGTCTAGCCAAGGACTAGCACAGTACCGTCGTTGAGCGTTTATTCAACTTTGCATCTCTGAATTGATTATTGCTGACCCTTTTTGCTACCATATTATAGGCCTTCCCAGCTCCACATACATCTACGTCGTGCGTTTGATTTTCCCTGGTAATCGCTCTATCCAAGCTTTGAGAGTTTTGACTACGACAGTTGTCGATCACCGCCTGCTGCTGGGTAAGAACTGGTAAGAATTTGAGATTTTCTTGACGGATTTGTGACACCCACAACCACCTCTTGTTAGTAGTCTGTAGGATCATATTCTTGTGTGTTTCTATTGCTGCTAACCATGGCAGGATTATACAAGCCGACGAGACTGACTGGGAGAACATGACGAATAAGGAGTTGCATGATAAATTTCAGCAAATGATGAGTGGACAGGTGCAAGATGTGCTAAACAGATTTGAAGAGGCCATGGAGAAGATAGATGGCATGGACAAGACGTTCGAAACAAAGCTCGATAACAAGTTTAATGAATTGCTCGCGTGTCTTCCACCACCACCACCGGCTGCCCCTAACGCACCTCTACAACAACAACAACAATAACAACAACAACAACAACAACAACAACGTCGCTTTCCAAATCAAGTGGGACGAGCACAACGCGTTCCCATTGACCCTGGGCAAAATTCCGGTGCCACTGTTGATGCTTCTATCGCTCCTGCTGCTACTGCAGAGGTGGAGGACCATACGAGGATGAGGTTGATCAAAATCAGAACTACGTGCAACCACGAGCACCACCACTACTAGGTCGTCCTCAGGTATATCATCGCAATGGTAGGGCTGCACCACCATATGAGGTACGAGATCATGACCATCTTCCTAAACTGAAATTGAATATTCCACCATATGAGGGTAGATATGTTCCTGATATATATCTTACTTGGTAGTTAGAAATTGAACAACGTTTTACATGTTTACAATATCCTGAGGAGAGACGTGTTCTTGCTGTTGTTTGTGCTTTCACTAGCTTCTGCATGTGTTTGGTGGTCTGAACATTGTAGATTATATTCTACTCCAACTACTTGGGCTGCTTTGAAAACTACTATGCGTACTCGTTGGGTTCCACCATATTATCAATGTGAATTACTTCAAAAATTGCAGCGTTTAAGACAAGGAAAAAATTCTGTAGAAGAATATTATCAGGAATTACAAACTGGCATGATTAGATGTGGTATCTTTGAGGAGAATGAAGCTATGCTTTCACGTTTTATGGGTGGATTAAATAGAGAGATTCAGACCATTCTAGAGTATAAGGAGTATACTAATATCACTCGTTTATTCCATCTTGCTTGTAAAGCTGAACGTGAAGTGCAGGATCAACAGGCATTGGCGCAAACTAACTTTTCTGCAGGTCGATCTTTATCATGGACACCGCGTGCATCCTCTACTTCCACTACACCAGCACCTCCACCAGGTGCCACCTCCAGCCATGATACAAGAAAGCAGGCACAACCACCACTATCAGCCAAGCGCACACTTGTCGGGCCTGCGCAGAGCTCTTCTTCTTCCATGGTATCAAGAGGGCACATAAGTGATATTATTTGTCATCGTTGTAAGGGAAGAGGACATTTTGCGAGAGAATGCAAATCTCAGCGTGTGATGATTGCTACTGAGGATGGTGGGTATGAGTCCGCTAGTGACTATGATGAGGAGACTTTGGCTCTTATTACACATGAAGAACACGGTGGAGATGATTCTGATCATGAGACACAGTACATGGCTGCTGAAGATGCTGACAGGTATGATTGTTTAGTTGCTCAATGTGTTTTGAGTGTGCAGGTTACACAAGCTGAGCAAAATCAGAGGCATAATTTGTTCCATACAAAGGGAGTTATGAAGGAACATTCTGTTCGTGTCATCATAGATGGAGGGAGCTGTAACAACTTGGCTAGCATGGAGATGGTGGAGAAGCTATCTCTCACCACAAGACCACATCCACATCCTTACTACATCCAATGGTTCAACAACAGCGGCAAGGTTAAGGTAACACGTACTGTTCGTGTGCACTTTAGTATCTCTACATATGCTGATTATGTTGATTGTGATGTGGTACCTATGCAAGCATGTTCCTTATTACTTGGTAGACCATGGCAATTTGATAAAAATTCTATTCACCATGGTAGAAACAATCAGTATACTCTTGTTCATAAGGATAAAAATATTACTTTGCTTCCTATGACCCCTGATTCCATTTTGAAAGATAATATTAATAGAGCTAATAAAGCAAAACAGGAGCAAAATAAGAGTGAAAATCAGATTGTGGCAAAAGAATTTGAGCAACACATGAAGCCTAATAATAAACCATCTAATGTTGTTTCTGAAATTAAATTGAAAATTGCGTGTTTACTTGCCACAAAATCTGATATTGATGATCTAGATTTCAGCAAATCTGTTTGCTATGCTTTTGTGTGCACAGAGGCATTATTTTCATTCGAGGATGTGCCTTTGCCTCCTGATGTCACTAACATTTTGCAGGAGTTCCTGACGTCTTTCCACAAGACGTGCCACCGGGATTACCACCTATTCGTGGGATTGAGCATCAAATTGACTTAATTCCCGGTGCATCATTACCCAACCGTGCACCATACCGTACCAATCCAGAGGAGATGAAGGAGATTATGCGTCAAGTACAAGAGCTGCTCGACAAAGGTTATATACGTGAATCTCTTAGTCCTTATGTTGTTCCTATTATACTAGTGCCTAAAAAGGATGGTACATCGTGTATGTGTGTTGATTGTAGAGGCATTAATAATATTACTATTCGTTATCGTCATCCTATTCCTAGGCTAGATGATATGCTTGATGAATTGAGTGGCTCTACAATATTCTCCAAAGTTGATTTGCGTAGTGGATAACATCAAATTCGTATGAAATTGGGAGAGGAATGGAAAACAACATTTAAAACTAAGTTTGGATTATATGAGTGGTTAGTCATGCCTTTTGGGTTAACTAATGCACCTAGTACTTTCATGAGATTAATGAACGAGGTTTTACGTGCTTTCATTGGACGATTTGTGGTAGTTTACTTTCATGACATATTGATTTATAGCAAATCTTTGGAGGAACATTTGGAACATTTATATGATGTTCTTATTGCTCTACGTGATGCATGTTTGTTTGGTAACCTTGGAAAGTGCACCTTTTGCACCGACGGAATATCTTTTCTTGGCTATATTGTTACTCCACGGGGAATTGAAGTTGATAAAGCCAAGATTGAAGCTATTGAGAGTTGGCCGCAGCCCAAAATGGTCACACAAGTGAGGAGTTTCCTTGCCCTCGCTGGTTTCTATAGGCGTTTTGTCAGAGATTTCAGCACCATTGCTGCACCTCTCAACGAGCTTACAAAGAAGGATTTGCCTTTTCTTTGGGGTACCGCACAGGAAGAAGCCTTCATGGTATTGAAAGATAAGTTGACACATGCTCCTTTACTCCAACTTCCTGATTTTAATAAGACTTTTGAGCTTGAATGTGATGCTAGTGGAATTGGATTAGGAGGTGTGTTATTACAAGATGGCAAACCTGTTGCATACTTTTCTAAAAAATTGAGTGGGCCTAGTCTGAACTATTGTACTTATGATAAAGAATTATATGGTCTTGTTCGGACCTTAGAAACATGGAAACTTTATTTATGGCCCAAGGAATTTGTTATACATTCTGATCATGAATCTTTGAAACACATTAAAAGTCAAGCAAAACTAAACCGTTGACATGCTAAATGGGTTGAATTCATTGAGACTTTCCCTTATGTCATTAAACACAAGAAGTGTAAAGAAAATGTTATTGCTGATGCATTGTCTCGTCGTTATACTATGCTTTCACAACTTGACATTAAAATATTTGGTTTGGAGACCATCAAAGATCAATATGTGCATGATGCTGAATTTAAAGATGTATTGCAGAATTGTAAGGAAGGGAGAACTTGGAACAAGTTCATTCTTAACGATGGATTTGTGTTTCGTGCTAACAAGCTATGCATTCCAGCTAGCTCCGTTCGTCTTTTGTTGTTGCAGGAAGCGCATGGAGGAGGATTAATGGGACACTTTGGCATCAAGAAGACGGAGGATATACTTGCTACACATTTATTTTGGCCAAAGATGAGACGGGATGTTGAGCGTTTTGTTGCTCGCTGCACTACATGTCAAAAAACTAAGTCACGACTCAATCCTCATGGTTTATATATGCCTTTGCCTGTACCTAGTGTTCCTTGGGAGGATATATCTATGGACTTTGTTTTAGGTTTAACTCGAACAAAGAAGGGGAGGGATAGCATATTTTTTGTCGTGGATAGGTTCTCGAAAATGGCACACTTTATACCATGTCATAAAAGCGATGATGCTGTTAATGTTGCTGATTTGTTCTTTCGTGAAATTATTCGCTTGCATGGTGTGCCAAATACTATTGCTTCAGATCTTGATACAAAATTTCTTATCCACTTTTGGAGATGTTTATGGGCTAAGTTGGGGACTAAACTGCTTTTTAGTACTACTTGTCACCCCCAAACTGATGGACAAACTGAAGTAGTTAATAAAACATTGTCTACTATGCTTAGGGCTGTTTTGAAGAATAATAAGAAAACGTGGGAAGAATGATTGCCTCATATTGAATTTGCTTATAATCATTCATTGCATTCTACCTCGTGCACCTATTGATTTGTTGACTCTTCCATCTTCGTAGAAGGTTAATTTTGATGACAAAGAACATGCTGAATTGATTTTAAAAATGCATGAGTTAACTAAGGAAAACATTGAGCGTATGAATGATAAATATAAACTTGCTGGAGATAAGAGTAGAAAACATGTTGTGTTTGCACCTGGAGATCTTGTTTGGTTACATTTGCGTAAGGATAGATTTCCTAATTTGTGCAAATCAAAGCTAATGCCACGTGTTGATGGTCCTTTTAAGGTGTTAGAGAAAATAAATGATAATGCATATAAACTTGAGCTGCCTGCAGATTTTGGGGTTAGTCCCACTTTTAACATTGCAGATTTGAAGCCTTATTTGGGTGAGGATGATGAACTTTCGTCGAGGACGACTTCATTTGAAGAAGGGGACGATGATGAGGATATCAATACCATTGTTACACCCACAACCCCTGCTGTTAGACATACTGGACCAATTACTAGAGCTCGCGCACGCCAATTGAATTATCAGGTACTTTTCTTTCTTGGTAACGATTCTATTGTTCATGAGAATATGATGCTGCCTAAATTGGATACATTTGTTTTGCTTACAAATGAAGGGCCTAGCTTGGACAAGAAAGATGAACCTTGGAGCAAGTTCAAGCATGGAGATGATGGCATGCGCAAGGGGATCAAGAACGGAGTTACAAGTGATGATTTCAGGACTTTGAAGCCACCATAAGGTGTGCATGAAGCCTTGGACTAAATATACAAGATGACACTTCATAAATTTCGTCCAGAGGCTATTCTAGGTGCTGCATCACCTTATTATTGGGTCAGGCCCATGTATTTTCGAAATACTTAAATATCGGCTGTTTTTAGAGTCCGTATGTGTGGGGAAACAAGAGTTAGGGTTGGTTTCGGACCCCTCATCCAAGGGCCACGAAATTCCCCCCTCTTCCTCCATATATACATCCCTTAGGGCGTCATTTAGACTTTGGGTTTTGTTTAGATTAGAGTTCGCCATAGCTGCAACTTCACGTACTTCGTTTGTGTTCAACGACCAGACAAAGGCGTCACAGAACCCCACTTTGATCAATAAAGCTTTCATCTTATATTTGCAATATCCAGATTGCAATCTCAGTTTCTTGCTGGTTCTTCATTTGCTCGTAGGAAACAGACCCTCGTGGTCAGGTTGATCGTGCTCCGGCGTGGTCAATAACCCCTCGGAAGTTGGTTTAGCAATTGCTAAGGCGCGACGTCTCACACGTTCGTAGTCGGATCGTCAAGGTCTACTCCCACAAAAAAGATAGCCACCATCTCATCGAAACATCGGGACACCCTCGCCTCTATCATCATGCCCCAAAGAAATGGTGTAGGCCCAAGTTGGTCCAGCTCGACGATAGCTCGGATTCTGACAAGGAATCCGCAGAGTCCGAAGAGGTTCCCAAGAGGAACCCCAGGGTCAACCCCCCGCTGAAAGGTACGAATGGGAGATTCCATGGTACTCGTTTTATTTTGTCTATTATTGACAGATTGTGTGTGCTTGATTTTATATCCTACCGCTTGACCTCCCTACCGACCAAGTCCTGGAAGGGAATTCTCCGCCAGCCGAACTAGCGGAGAGCGGGACCGCGTCGTGCTCTACACCTCCTCCGGTCACTGGGGAGACCGGGGAGGTGTTCGCCCGAAGGACACCTCCCAGCTCAGACACGGGGGGTGGAGGTGATGAAATCATGGCCAAGGTCAACACCTCAATCACCGAAGACCGAGAGGGGGATCCCTCTTGGGGAATGGGAAGGGGGAGATCGGTCAACCCGAGCCCTCCCGAAGGACGTCTCTGGAGCCCCCAAGGCCTTTGGAGGCGTCAGTTTCGCCTTCCACCGAAGGAGGAGCCAGGGACCCACCGTCAACGCCAAACACCGGAGATCGGGCTGCGGTGGGGTGGCAGGACGAGATGGAGGAGTCTTTAAATAGCTCCTCCATCGTCACAGAGCACCGTGCCCTGATGGGCGTGGTTCTGCAAAGTAATCGGTCCATTAACAGCAAACTGAAGGAAGCCTTTGGTGGCCTCTTGACGGGCTTCGAGGTAAGCCATGTAATATTCTTTCTATAATGTGATTTTTGTGAACAAAATTTGTGCAATCCTTGTATATAGCAGCCCCCGAGACTCTGTCGGGATTGAGAAACCCTAGCAAAGGATAAAAAATAATGCATTTGGGACTTTAAATAATGCAGTATTTTTCTGTTTGTAGGCCTCGTCTTTGGCGGTGGCTGCTATTCCTGCAAAGCTGGCCGAAATGAATCAGAAGCTCCAAAGCTCCGACGCAGAGCTCGACCTCATCAACAAGCGGTTTGACAAGGTCCAAGGTTAGTCCGGTCGAGACGTAGTACTTTTTATATGTTCCTTGTCTAGCAAGGTATTCAGGATTAGCCCTAAACCGAAGATACACAATTATGGTTGGAGCTGCTACCGCGGAGGTCGAGAGCCTCAAGGCGAAACTTAAGAAGGCCAAGGAAGAGGCGGCTGAATAGAAGGCGGCGGTCGAGCTAACGGCCGCCAAGCTCAAGACAGTGAAAACCGTCAGCGAGAAGCGTAAGTCCAGGGTGGCCGAGGTTTAGCAAAAGCTCAAAGATGCTGATGTAGAGCATCCATCGACCATCCCCGAGGAAATTTTTTCACCACCACTAGCACAAAGAGGACCAATGACAAGAGCTTGCAGACGTGCCATCGAAACAGAGGTTAACTCTTTCCTCTTCGAATTTCATCCGGATTCCCACGAGAGTTGGGTCCTACCTCAAATGGAAACATTGTGCATTCTTAGGTACCAAGAAGAAGTGCATGAAGAAGCTAGGAGGGAGACCCAAGCACCTATGGAGGAAGCGAAGGAAGAAGTGAACGAGAAGATCGAAGTTGGGGAGGTCCTGGACACTCCGGGTGCCCGACCCCTACAGCCCCGGGTGCCCGGCCCCCGCTGCCCACCCTAGGTGCCTGGCCCTTCCGCCCCGGGTGCCCGGGTTCCCATCTGGGAACCAGCAGCCTCCCCGGGTGCCTGGCCCTTTGGCCCTGGGTGCCCGGTCTCCCCGCTTGGGAGCCAACTAAAGGAAATATGCCCTAGAGGCAATAATAAAGTTGTTATTTATATTTCCTTATATCATGATAAATGTTTATTATTCATGCTAGAATTGTATTAACCGGAAACTTAGTACATGTGTGAATACATAGACAAACAGAGTGTCCCTAGTATGCCTCTACTATACTAGCTTGTTAATCAAAGATGGTTAAGTTTCCTTGCCATAGACATGTGTTGTCATTTGATGAACGGGATCACATCATTAGATAATGATGTGATGGACTAGACCCATCCGTTAGCTTAGCACTATGATCATTTAGTTTATTGCTATTGCTTTCTCCATAACTTATACATGTTCCTATGACTATGAGATTATGCAACTCCCGAATACCGGAGGAACACTTAGTGTGCTATCAAACGTCACAACGTAACTGGATGATTATAAAGATGATCTACAAGTGTCTCTGATGGTGTTTGTTGAGTTGGCATAGATCGAGATTAGGATTTGTCACTCCGATTGTCGGAGAGGTATCTCTGGGCCCTCTCGGTAATGCACATCACTACGAGCCTTGCAAGAAATGTGACTAATGAGTTAGTTACGGGATGATGCATTACGGAATGAGTAAAGAGAGTTGTCGATGATGAGATTGAACTAGGTATGATGATACCGACGATTGAATCTCGGGCAAGTAACATACCGACGACAAAGGGAACAACGTATGTTGTAATGCGGTTTGACCCATAAAGATCTTTGTAGAATATGTAGGAACCAATATGAGCATCCATGTTCCGCTATTGGTTATTGACCAGAGATGAGTCTCGGCCATGTCTACATAGTTCTCGAACACGTAGGGTCCGCACGCTTAACGTTCGATGACGATATGTATTGTGAGTTATGTGATTTGATGTACCGAAGGTTGTTCGGACTCCCGGATGTGATCACGGACATGATGAGGAGTCTCAAAATGGTCGATACATAAAGATTGATATATTGGAAGGTTATGTTTGGACACCGGAAAGGTTTCGGATAGGTTCAGGCATTTTCCGGAGTACCGGGAGGTTACCGGAACCCCTCGGAGGGTTAATGGGCCTTCATGGGCCTTAGTCGAAGAGAGGAGGAGGCGACTAGGTGGAGGCCCCCCCCAAGCTCAGTCCGATTTGGCGGGGGGGGCCTTTTCTTCTCTCCCTCTTCCTCTTTCCTTCCCCTCCTAGTTGGACTAGGAAAGGGGGGAACCTACTCCTAGTAGGAGTAGGATTTCCCCCTTGGGGCACGCCCCATGAGGCCGGCCGGCCCCCTCCTCCCCTCCTTTATATACGGGGGAGGGGGCACCCCATAGACACACAAGTTGATTTCTTAGCCGTGTGCGGTGCCCCCCTCCACTGATTTCCACCTCGGTCATATTGTCGTACTACTTAGGTGAAGCCCTGCATCGGTAACTTCATCATCACCGTCAACACGCCGTCGTGCTGACGAAACTATCCGTCAGCCTCAGCTGGATCTAGAGTTCTAGGGACGTCACCGAGCTGAATGTGTGCAGATCATGGAAGTGTCGTGCGTTCGGTACTTGATCGGCTAGATCGCAAAGACCTTCGACTACATCAACCACGTCACTCAAAGCTTCCGCTTTCGGTCTACGAGGTTACGTAGGCACACTCTCCCCTCTCATTGCTATGCATCTCCTAGATAGATCTTGCGTGATTGTATGAATTTTTTTGAAATACCGCGTACCCCAATAGTGGCATCCGAGCCAGGTCTATGCGTAGATGTTATATGCATGAGTAGAAGACAAAGGAGTTGTGGGCATGGGTTTATACATATTGCTTGCCGTCACTAGTTATTTCTTGATTCGGCGGTATTGTTGGATGAAGCGGCCCGGACCGACATTACATGACCGCGTTCATGAGACTGGTTCTACTGACGTGCTTTGCACACAGGTGGCTGGCGGGTGTCTGTTTCTCCAACTTTAGTTGAATCGGATTCAATGAACAGGGTTCTTTCTGAAGATCAAAAAGCAATCACTATACCATGTTGTGCTTTTGATGCGTAGGTAAGAACGGTTCTAGCTAAGCCCGTAGCAGCCACGTAAAACTTGCAACAACTAAGTAGAGGGCGCTAACTTGTTTTTGCCGGGCATGTTGTGATGTGATATGGTCAAGACATGATTATATAAATTGTTGTATGAGATGATCATATTTTGTAACACAGTTATCGGCAACTAGCAGGAGCCATATGGTTGTCGCTTTATTCTATGAATTGCAATTGCCATGTAATTGCCTTTCTTTATCACTAAGTGATAGAGATAGTCGTGGAAGCATTAGTTGGCAAGACGACAACGATGCTACAATGGAGATCAAGGTGTCAAGCCGGTGACGATGGTGATCATGACGGTGCTTTGGAGATGGAGATCAAAGGCACAAGATGATGATGGCCATATCATATCACTTATATTGATTGCATGTGATGTTTATCCTTTATACATCTCATTTTACTTAGTACGGCGGTAGCATTATAAGATGATCTCTCACTGAGATTTCAAAGTATAAGTGTTCCCCCTGAGTATGCACCGTTGCTACAGTTTGTCGTGCCGGGACACAACGTGATGACCGGGTGTGATAAGCTCTACGTTCACATACAACGGGTGCAAGCCAGTTTTGCACAAGCAGAATACTTAGGTTAAACTTGACGAGCCTAGCATATGCAGATATGGCCTCGGAACACTGAGACCGAAAGGTCAAGCGTGAATCATATAGTAGATATGATCAACATAGTGATGTTCACCATTGAAAACTACTCCATCTCACGTGATGATCGGACATGGTTTAGTTGATATGGATCACGTGATCATTTAGATGACTAGAGGGATGTCTATCTAAGTGGTAGTTCTTAAGTAATATGATTAATTGAACTTTAATTTATCATGAACTTAGTACCTGATAGTATTTTGCATGTCTATGTTGTTGTAGACTAATGGCCCGTGTTGTTGTTATGTTGAATTTTAATGTGTTCCTAGAGAAATCTAAGTTGAAAGATGATGGTAGCAACTACACGGACTGAGTCCGTAACTTGAGGATTATCCTCATTGCTGCATACAAGAATTACGTCCTAGAAGCACCGCTAGGTGCAAAGCCCGCTGCAGGAGCAACACCAGATGTTATGAATGTCTAGCAGAGCAAAGCTGATGACTACTCGATAGTTCGGTGTGCCATGCTATACGGCTAAGAATGGGGACTTCAACGCCATTTTGAACATCATGGAGCATATAAGATGTTCCAGGAGTTGAAGTTAATATTTCAAGCAAATGCCTAGATTGAGAGATATGAAGTCTCCAATAAGTTCTACAGCTGCAAGATGGAGGAGAGTAGTTCTGTCAGTGAACATATACTCAGAATGTCTAGGTACCACAACCACTTGACTCAACTGGGAGTTAATCTACCTAATGATAATGTCATTGAAAGAGTTCTTCAGTCACTCCCACCAAGCTACAAAAGCTTCGTGATGAACTAAAACATGCAAGGGATGGATAGGACAATTCCCGAGCTCTTCGCGATGCTAAAAGATGCGGAGGTAGAAATCAAGAGGGAGTATGAAGTGTTGATGGTCAACAAGACCACTAGTTTCAAGAATAAGGGCAAAGGGAAGAAGGGGAACTTCAAAAAGAACGGCAAGCAAGTTTCTGCTCAAGTGAAGAAGCCCAAGTCTGGACCTAAGCCTGAGATTGAGTGCTTCTACTGCAAATGGACTGGTCACTGGAAGCGGAACTACCCCAAGTATTTATCGGATAAGAAGGATGGCAAAGTGAAAGGTATATTTGATATACATGTTATTGATGTGTACCTTACTAATGCTCGCAGTAGCCCCTTGGTATTTGATACTGGTTCTGTTGCTAATATTTGCAACTCGAAACAGGGGCTACGGATTAAGCGAAGATTGGCTAAGGACGAGGTCACGATGCACGTGGGAAATGCTTCCAAAGTCAATGTGATTGCCGTCGGCACGCTACCTCTACATCTACCTTCGGGATTAGTTTTAGACCTGGATAATTGTTATTTGGTGCCAGCATTAAGCATGAACAATATATCTGGATCTTGTTTGATGCGATATGGTTATTCATTTAAATCAGAGAATAATGGCTGTTCTATTTATATGAGTAGTATCTTTTATGGTCATGCACCCTTGATGAGTGCTCTATTTTTACGAAATCTTGATAGTAGTGATACACATATTCATAGTATTGAAGCCAAAATATATAAGTTTAATAATGATAGTGCAACTTATTTGTGGCACTACCGTTTAGGTCATATTGGTGTAAAGCGCATGAAGAAACTCTGATGTAGGGTGGAACCCTAGATGGCTGATCTTTCATGAAAGGAGCGGATCCCGCGATGAACATGAAGAACACGAGCGGAAACACGAGAGAATCACTCAAACCAACAAGATATAGTCACACATATGCTAGATCCATGAACACAAAGGAAGATACATGATCCACGACCAACAAGGGACGATACACGGTAAACGGTCCTTCTCCAAAGGAGGTCTTAATGGGTCCACCCAAAAGGGGGTCTTGAATCCAAGGGTATCTTCTCCGAAGAGGGCCCGCGGTCTCTCTCTTGGAGTAGATCCATAATGGATGAGCAAAGCTCTATCTCTAATGAGCTACTACTTTGCTAACCCTAAAACTTAGGTAGGAGAAGAGTATATATAGTCGAGGTGGGCGAAGGGGTACACGGGCCTTGGGCCCTTACGCTGTACTCAGACAGGGGAGACCGGATGTCCAGGAGTCGGGTCGGATGTCCGGGCGTTTGCAGAGGGCCGGATGTCTGGGCTGGAGAGGCCGGATGTCCGAGCTAGCAGGGATGGTCCTGACGCTCTCGGGTTCGGTGGTGTCCGGATTTCCAAGATGGAGGCCGGATATCCGGGAGCTCGGCAAGGGTCGGATGTCTGGCAGGGGCCGGATGTCCGGGGCCTATAGGTGCTTGGCGGCTGAGATGCTGTTGTAGTGGATGCCTCCAGCGGCCGGATGTCCGGGTCCTGGAGCAGCCTTCTTCTCCTTTGGGCGTTCCTCTTCATCTGTGGACTTGGCAGCTTGTCCATCTTCACGTGCATCTTCTTGAGGGTCCTCTTGGTACCTAATCATGCACAACATCTCGGACTTAAGTAGTAGCCATATCTCGAGAGGATCATATGTAATATCACTAAGGAGAGAAGTCACCTCAGTCTCGAGAGCTCTAGCTCTAGCTCGAGTCATAGGTCCTCTTGGCACTTCGGGAGGCGATGGCACATCCATGGGGATGACCGTAGGATGCTCTGCATCATCTCCCCTCCCTTGGGGAAGATTCGATATCAGATCGAAATCCTCATTACCATGGTAGGGCGAGAGATCTTTGACGTTGAAGATGTCGCTCACAGAGTACTTCTCACGTGGAATGTCGATCTTGTAGGCATTGTTGTTGTAGAATTCAAGCACCTTGAAAGGTCCATCTGCTCGTGGTCGAAGTTTGGACTTGCGTTCATGGGGGAAGCGGTCCATGCGAAGGTGCAGCCACACAAGATCTCCAATGTTGAACACCATGGGGTGTTTGTTGATGTTGAGCTTGGTCGCAAGTCGTTCTACTTGGTGCTCGATGGTGAGCCTTGTATCATCATGCACCTTCTTGAGATGGTTCACACGTGCACTTGCGTCCATATTGATGCACTCTTGTACTGGTAGAGGGAGAATGTCCAAAGGGGACAATGGGTTGAATCCGTAGACGACCTCGAAGGGGGACTTGCCGATAGTTGAGTGTCTTGCGCGGTTGTAGGCGAACTCGGCGATAGGTAGACACTCCTCCCACTCCTTGATGTTCTTCTTGATTAGCACGCGAAGTAGAGTGGAGAGTGTGCGGTTGGTCACCTTCGTTTGGCCATTGGTTTGAGGATGGTAAGCCGTGGAGAAGAGTAGATTGATTCCGAGCTTGGCGCATAGGGTCTTCCAAAAGTAACTCAAGAACTTGATGTCGCGGTCCGAGACAATCGTCTTTGGCACTCCATGTAGTCGTAAGATTTCCCTACAGAAGAGATTGGCAACATGTGAAGCATCGTCTATCTTGTTGCAAGTAATGAAATGTGCCATCTTAGAGAATCAGTCCACAACAACAAATACTGAATCCTTTCCATTTCTAGTTCTAGGCAATCCAAGTAAAAAATCCATGCTAATAGCTTCCCATGGTTGATATGGAATTGGGAGAGGCATGTAAAGGCCATGGGATTGAGCTTTAGACTTAGCTTTGCGACATGTAGAGCATCGGTTGGTGAAGCGGTTGACGTCGCGAAACATCTTGGGCAAATAATAGTTCTTGGAGAGCGTAGGAAAAGTCTTGTCGCGTCCAAAATGTCCCATTAGTCCTCCTCCACGAGATTCCTACAAAAGCAACAAATGAAGAGAAGACTCGGGGATGCAAAGTTTGTTAGCTCTCATAAGATATCCATCTTTGATGTAATAATGATCCTAAGAGGTATGCGTCGAACACTTGGCATAAGGAATAGCAAAAGTAGGATCATGCGCATACAAGTCTTTTATGTGCCCAAAGCCAATGACATCCAATTCAAGTTGAATAACAAGCATGCATATGCGGGAAAGATCACCCGCCACAACATTTTCCTTGCCTTTGATGTACTTGATGACATAAGGAAAAGACTCAATGAATTTCACTCCATTTAGCATGACGCTTGTTCAACTTAGTTTGACCCTTAAGGTATTTAAGCGTTTCATGATCGGTATGAACGATAAATTCATGAGGGTGAAGATAATGTTCCCATTCATGCAAAACTCGCACTAAAGCACATAACTCTTTGCCATAGATGGGGTAATTGAGTTGTGCTCCAGAAAGTTTCTCACTAAAGTAAGCTATGGGGTGCTTCTCTTGCGTTAACACACCTCCTATGCCATTACCACTAGCATCACAATGAATCTCAAAGGGTTTGTCAAAGTTGGATAATGCAAGCATGGGAGCATGAGTAAGAAAATTCTTAAGCTCATTGAAAGCGGTATCTTGGGATGGTCCCCAAACAAAAGGCGCATTTTTCTTGCACAAAGCATGCAAAGGTGAAGCAATGGTGCTAAAGTCCTTCACAAATCTACGGCAGAAACCGGCTAAACCATTGAAGCTACGCACTTGATGCAAGTTGGTTGGTTGTGGCCAAGTTTTAATAGCATTGATCTTAGTGTCATCAACATGAACACCCTTAGAGGAAACAACAAAACCCAAGAAAACGAGCTTATCAACGCCAAAACGGCACTTTTCCATGTTAGCATAGAGACGCTCTTTTCGAAGAGTTTGCAAAACGGTTCGAACATGGGTGACATGATCTTTGAGAGATTTGCTATAAACGAGTATATCATCAAAGTAGACCCCAATAAACTCACCAATGTAAGGGCAAAACACATAATTCATAAGACGCATAAAAGTACCCAGTGCTTCCGATAAACCCATAGGCATGACTAACCACTCATACAAGCCAAACTTCTTTTTGAAAGAGGTTTTGCATTCATCACCCTCTTTTATGCGGATTTGATAGTAACAACTCTTGAGATCAATTTTTGAAAAGATAGTGGAACCACTAAGTTCATCAAGCATATCATCAAGGCGTGGAATGGGATACCTATAGCGAACGGTGATAGCGTTGATAGGTCTACAATTGGAGCACATGCGAAAGCTACCGTCACGTTTTGGCAAAAGAATGATCGGGATGGCACAAGGGCTCAAACTTTCACGCACATGTCCATGGTCTATAAGATGCTTTACTTGCCTTTGTATTTCTTTGGTTTCTCCGGGGTTCACGCGGTAGGGAGCTTTGTTCGGAAGTGGTGCTCCGGGGATGAGGTCGATGCGGTGCTTAATGCCTCGTAGTGGAGGTAGTCCCGGAGGTAGCTCGTCGGGGAAAACGTCTTGAAATTCCTGCAAAAAGAGAAGAAAACACTAGAGGAAGAGTGTGAGAAGTGTTAGTTTGTGGTGCATTGTCCTTGCACACGAGGACGTAGTGTAGGACACTCGATGGGTTCTCACACACTCCTCTTATCTCACTTTTGGTGGCAAATAGGACTAGGTTCTTATTTTCGCTCATCATGGAGGTGTTCAATTTGGGCTTGTGGCACTCACTCTTTTTTTGGTGGCTCCCTCGCTCACTATGATCTCCACGATGGGTGGCTTGCTTGTCGGCGATCACTTGACTTGGCGACATTGGACGGAGGACGTACTCCTTGCCCTTCATCTTGAAGATGTAGTGGTTCGTTCGGCCGTTGTGGATGACTCCCCTATCAAATTGCCACGGGAGTCCAAGGAGAAGATGGAAAACAGTCATTGGAACGACGTCGCACTCCAATGTGTCTCCGTAAGCTCCGATTTTGAAGGATACTTGCACTCTATGCTCGACTTGAATAGTGTCGGAGTCGCTTAGCCATTGAACTTTGTAGGGATGTGGGTGCTTCATCTTGGGCAATTGGAGCTTGGAGCAAAGTTCTTCACTTGCTAAGTTATGGCAACTCCCTCCATCGATGATGATGAGGACATCAATACCATTGTTACACCCACAGCCCCTACTGCTATACACACTGGACCGATTACTAGAGCTCGCGCACGCCAATTGAATTATCAGGTACTTTCGTTTCTTGGTAATGATTCTAATGTTCATGAGAATATGATGCTGCCTAAATTGGATACATTTGTTTTGCTTACAAATGAAGGGCCTAGCTTGGACAAGAAAGATGAACCTTGAAGCAAGTTCAAGCATGGAGATGATGGCATGCGCAAGGGGATCAAGAACGGAGTTACAAGTGATGATTTCAGGACTTTGAAGCCACCATAAGGAGGGCATGAAGCCTTGGACGAAATATACAAGATGCCACTTCATAAATTTCGTCCAGAGGCTATTCTAGGTGCTGCGTCACCTTATTATTGGGCCAGGCCCATGTATTTTTTAAATACTTAAGTATAGGCTGTTTTTAGAGTCTGGATGTGTGGGGAAACAAGAGTTAGGGTTGGTTTCAGACCCCTCCTCCAAGGGCCACGAAATTCCCGCCTCTTCCTCCATATCTACATCCCTTAGGGCATCGTTTAGGCTTTGGGTTTTGTTTAGATTAAAAGTTCGCCATAACTGCTATGCGTACTCGTTGGGTTCCACCATATTATCAACGTGAATTACTTCAAAAATTGCAGCGTTTAAGACAAGGAAAAAATTCTGTAGAAGAATATTATCAGGAATTACAAACTGGCATGATTAGATGTGGTATTGTTGAGGAGAATGAAGCTATGCTTGCACGTTTTATGGGTGGATTAAATAGAGAGATTCAGACCATCCTAGAGTATAAGGAGTATAATAATATCACTCGTTTATTCCATCTTGCTTGTAAAGCAGAACATGAAGTGCAGGATCGACAGGCATTGGCGCGAACTAACTTTTCTGCAGGTCGATCTTCATCATGGACACCACGTGCATCCTCTACTTCCACTCCACCAGCACCTCCATCAGGTTCCACCTCCAGCCGTGATACAAGAATGCAGGCACAACCACCACTATCTGCCAAGAGCACACCTGTTGGACCTGCGCAGAGCTCTTCTTCTTCCATGGCATCAACAGGGCACACAAGTGATATTATTTGTCGTTGTTGTAAGGGAAGAGGACATTTTGCGAGAGAATGCCAATCTCAGCGTGTGATGATTGCTACTGAGGATGGTGGATATGAGTCCGCTACTGACTATGATGAGGAGACTTTGGCTCTTATTACACGTGAAGAACAAGGTGGAGATGCTTCTGATCATGAGACGCAATACATGGCTGCTGAAGATGCTGACAGGTATGAATGTTTAGTTGCTCAACGTGTTTTGAGTGTGCAGGTTACACAAGCTGAGCAAAATCAGAGACATAATTTGTTCCATACAAAGGGATTTGTGAAGGAACATTTTGTTCGCGTCATCATAGACGGAGGGAGCTGCAATAACTTGGCTAGCATGGAGATGGTGGAGAAGCTATCTCTCACCACAAGACCACATCCACATCCTTACTACATCCAATGGTTCAACAACAGCGGCAAGGTTAAGGTAACACGTACTGTTCGTGTGCATTTTAGTATCTCTACATATGCTGATTATGTTGATTGTGACGTGGTACCTATGCAAGCATGTTCCTTATTACTTGGTAAAGCATGTTCCTTATTACTTGATAAAAATTCTGTACACCATGGTAGAAACAATCAGTATACTCTTGTTCATAAGGATAAAAATATTACTTTGCTTCCTATGACTCCTGATTCCATTTTGAAAGATGATATTAATAGAGCTAATAAAGCAAAACAGGAGAAAAAAAGAGTGAAAATCAGATTGTGGCAAAAGAATTTGAGCAACAAATGCAGCCTAATAATAATAAACAATCTATTGTTGCTTCTGAAATTAAATTGAAAAGTGCATGTTTACTTGCCACCAAATCTGATATTGATGATCTAGATTTTAGCAAATTTGTTTGCTATGCTTTTGTGTGCAAAGAGGCATTATTTTCATTCGAGGACGTGCCTTCCTCTTTGCCTCCTGCTGTCACTAACATTTTGCGGGAGTTCGCTGACGTCTTTCCACAAGACGTGCCATCGGGATTACCACCTATTCGAGGGATTGAGCATCAAATTGACTTAATTCCCGGTGCATCATTACCCAACCGTGCACCATACCGTACCAATCCAGAGGAGACGAAGGAGATTATGCGTCAAGTACAAGAACTGCTCGACAAAGGTTATATACGCGAATCCCTTAGTCCTTGTGCTGTTCCTATCATTTTAGTGCCGAAAAAGGATGGTACATCGCGTATGTGCATTGATTGTAGAGGCATTAATAATATTACTATTCGTTATCGTCATGCTATTCCTAGGCTAGATGATATGCTTGATGAATTGAGTGGCTCTACAATATTCTCCAAAGTTGATTTGCATAGTGGATACCATCAAATTCATATGAAATTGGGAGATGAATGGAAAACAGCATTTAAAACTAAGTTTGGATTATATGAGTGGTTAGTCATGCCTTTTGGGTTAACTAATGCACCTAGTACTTTCATGAGGTTAATGAACGAAGTTTTACGTGCTTTCATTGGACGATTTGTGGTAGTTTACTTTGATGACATATTGATTTATAGCAAATCTTTGGAGGAACATTTGGAACATTTACGTGCTGTTTTTATTGCTCTACGTGATGCACGTTTGTTTGGTAACCTTGGAAAGTGCACCTTTTGCACCGACCGAGTATCTTTTCTTGGCTATGTTGTTACTCCATAGGGAATTGAAGTTGATAAAGCCAAGATTGAAGCTATTGAGAGTTGGCCGCAGCCCAAAACGGCCACACAAGTGAGGAGTTTCCTTGGCCTCGCTGGTTTCTATAGGCGTTTTGTGAGAGATTTCAGCACCATTGTGTAACGCCCTCGATCCGGCTATATCTCCCACGTGTCGAAGCACGACTTAGAGGCATAACCGCATTGAAAGCAATGTAGCAAGTGAGGTAATCTTCACACAACCCATGTAATACATAAGGGAAAGAGATACATAGTTGGCTTACATTCGCCACTTCACACAATTACATGAATAAAGCATTACATCAACCAAATACATACAAGGTCCGACTACGGAACCAAAATAAAAGAAGGCTACCCCAAATGCTACACAGATCCCCGCTCGACCCCAACTGGGCTCCACTACTGATCAACTAGAAACGAAACAACACAAAGGACAAGATCTTCATCACGCTCCTCCTGAGCTTGGTTGCGTCACCTGCTCCGTAACATCGGCACCTGCAAACTGGTTTTGGAAGTAACTGTGAGTCACGGGGACTCAGCAATCTCACACCCTCGCGATCAAGACTATTTAAGCTTATGGGTAAGGCAAAGTTATGAGGTGGAGCTGCAGCAAGCGACTAGCATATATGGTGGCTAACATACGCGAATGAGAGCAAGAAGAGAGAGCAAAGGCACGGTCGAACAACTATGATCAAGAAGTGATCCTAGAACAACCTACGTCAAGCATAACTCCAACACCGTGTTCACTTCCCGGACTCCGCCGAGAAGAGACCATCACGGTTACACACGCGGTTAATGTATTTTAATTAAGGTCAACTTCAGGTTTTCTACAACCGGACATTAACAAATTCCCATCTGCCCTTAACCGCGGGCACGGCTTTCAAAAGTTCAAATCCCTGCAGGGGTGTCCCAACTTAGCCCATCACAAGCTCTCACGGTCAACGAAGGATATTCCTTCTAGCGGGAAGACCCGATCAGACTCGGAATCCCGGTTACAAGACATCCTCGACAATGGTAAAACAAGTCCAGCAAGACCGCCCGATGCACCGACATCCTGATAGGAGCTGCACATATCTCGTTCTCAGGGCAACACCGGATGAACACTACCTACAACTAAAACCAGCCCTCAAGTTTCCCCGAGGTGGCGGCGCAAGTGGCTCTAGTTTGGACCAACACTTAGACAAGCACTGGCCCGGGGGGGGTTAAAATAAAGATGACCCTCAGGATGCGCGACTCCCAAAGGAAAAAGGCTAGGTGGCGAATGGTAAAGCCAAGGTTGGGCCTTGCTGGAGGAGTTTTATTCAAGGCGAACTGTCAAGGGGTTCCCATTATAACTCAACCGCGTGTAAGGACGAAAATCCGGGAACATAACACCGATATGACGGAAACTAGGGTGGCAAGAGTGGAACAAAACACCAGGCATAAGGCCGAGCCTTCCACCCTTTACCAAGTATATAGATGCATTAATTAAAATAAGAGATATTGTGATATCCCAACAAATATCCATGTTCCAAACATGGAACAAACTTCATCTTCACCTGCAACTAACAACGCTATAAGAGGGGCTGAGCAAAGCGGTAACATAGCCAAACAACGGTTTGCTAGGACAAGGTGGGTTAGAGGCTTGGCTTCAACAATATGGGAGGCATGATAAGCAAGTGGTAGGTATCGCAGCATAGGCATAGCAAAAGAGCGAGCAACTAGCAAGCAAAGATAGAAGTGATTTCGAGGGTATGGTCATCTTGCCTGATCCCGCAAGGAAGAAGAACGAGTCCATGAAGAAGACAAACGGACGTAACAACGATCCTCACAAACGCGACGTTATCAGACTAACCCGAAGAAGCAAACCGGAAAGAAGCAAACAACATAATAAACAACCATCACAATAAACATGGCATGATGCACAACCAAGTATGATGCTTGTCCGGTTTACATATGCATGGCATGGCAAGGGGCACAAACAAAACTACAAGTTAAGTGGAGCTCAATATGCAACGAGTTGCATATTGACGGAACACCACATCAATTATTTAGTTCTCTCTCGGTTAGGTACTCAGCAATATTAAATGTTGGTTAACATGGCAAGAGGTGTAGCATAACAAACTATACCATCTAAACAATTTAAATGGGGCCGGATATAACAAACAACAAATCCGGTAAATCCCCATATGCGTTTAGCAATTTAATTCAACAACAATTTAAACCATCTTAATGTTGTTAACATGATGCGGATGACATGTTCAAGTTTTATGCAATTTTAAGAAAATGTTGACAAGAGCATTATGAAGCATTTGTCATCGTGGCGGAAACGAAAAAGGGGTGCCACGGCAACGAAAACGAAAACGGTGCCATGGCAGCGTTCCGGTTCCGGTAACTCGATTGAGATACCGATGCAAAGGAGAAGTGTGCGGATGTGTGCAAAAGATGGTGGGGCACTCCCGGATACCGGGTGTCCCCTGAGCCGACGATGGAGACAAGGCAAAAGAGGGGCAACATGCACCGACAATTCGAGCACGGAGCAAGCACGAGCATCTCAAACATCCCAAGCATTCGTTCATGGACGGTCGTCTCGGGGTTATACCTTCGAAGTGTGCAAACGGGACGGCTCTCGTTCGGTGCCAAGTAGAGGAAGTAGACGTGCTATTGTTCATCTGTGATCACCGGGACGGTAGTAGAAATAGAGGCACACAACGTCTTGTCGAAACTCACGGCGGCGGTAGTTGTACACACGTGGTAGTCGAACTTGATGGAACCAATATCCTCGAGGGTAGTCGTGGTACTCATCGCATTCCGAAACCGAAGTGGTACTTGGCAATATCCGGTACGGTCTTGACGTCTCGGTGCGGTGTAGTGGTACATGTCAACGGTCATCATGGTACTTCGTTCCGGTCTTGTAGTCGTTCTAGGCATTGGTGGACCTTTGAGGGACTTGCGTATCTGAAGGGGTACTTGGCGATCGACGGACGTCGTGGTACTTGATGGTCCGGGTCTTGGTGTATCCAAAACGGTCATCGATGATGGAACTTGGCGAAACCCAGGGACGCTCAGGTCTGTGCGGGACTTGGTCTTGCTGTCCAGTATAGAGAGTAGCGAGTCTTGGCGTCCATGCGACCGACAGCGAAGGCACGCGAACTAGCAGCAGGGGGCTGCCGAGGTGGAGACCATGTGGCTGTCACGGTCGCACGCAGCGCATCACAGGGAGATGACGAAGGCCTCGGGCATGAAGGCTCGAACATTGAAGGAGGAAGGGGCCGATGGTGTCGGGGCTGCATCTTGGCGATCCAGTGACAGCAGGGGATGGAGCTCGATCGAGGCGGCGCAGCGGTAGGTGGCGAATGGAGGTGCAGGAAGGTGGGGTCACGAGCAACCATGGCCCCAGCGAGGGGGTCAGGTGCGAGGCTCCTGTGGCGGCCATGGTTCCACGAGCTCGTGGACGGAGCTACGGCGCGAGAGGAGAAGCAGGGCACGGGCACAGGGACTTGGCGCGGCGGCGGCTTCCTGAGGCGGATGAAGGAGGAAGTAGACGGATGGCCACGGCGGCGCTAGTCGCCGGCCTCAGGCCGCGTGACCCGTGGGAAGGCAGCGAGGGTGAGGAAGGCAGCACGCTCATGGAAGGGCTGTCACGGGCGACGGTAGCGGCATGGGATGCGCGGCGGCAAGGGTTCATGGCCACGGGGACTGGGATCTGCCCCCTGGTCGCGCTGAGAAGGAGAGGGAGGAAGTGAGAGGAGGGAGGCGCGAGAGGAGGGAGGCGCGAGAGGAAGAGGGCAGGCGGTCTGTGGGCATCGAGCAGAGCAGCAAGGGAACGAGAGGGAGATGGGGCGAGCGGGATCGAGAGGAAAAACGGGGACGAGCCGATGCTCTCTGGCGGCGGAGGGAGAGGGGATCGGGAGAGGGTTCTCGGGCGCCTAGGGTTAGCTAGAGGTGGGCTGGCGCGGGAGGCCTTGGCCAAATGGGCCCCAGGAGGCCCATGTGGCAAGGCTGCGCTCTCTCTCTCTCCCTCTTATTTACTTCTTTATTTCCTGATTTAACACATAAACCGAGAAACAAGAAATGTAGAGAGAGATAGGAGAAGAATTGGAGCAGGACGCCAATTTTCTTAGACTGATAAAAAGGAGCTTGATCCAAGAAAAATACATTTGGCACCGTTTGAAAGGATTGCATTCGAACACATATGAATGTGAATCTAATAAGTTTGAATTAGGAAAACATTTTTGGAGAGTCCAAAAATGTTTGGAATTTTGTGTAGAACGGGAAAGCGATGAAAGAAAAATATATGACAAGGTTTGAGGAGCAACTCGAAGCAGAAAAGACTTGAGAGTTACATTGCAAGTGTGTCACGGTAATTCCACATTAAAGGAAATATTTATAATAGCTCCCTACTATTGGGAGGATATGTTTTAAAGAGAATCACCATGTGAATTCCCTCGATTTAAATGGATCGAAGATCCATGCAATTTATTTAGTTGAGTTGCAACAATTAATGATATGATGGCATGATGACATGATGCAATGCAAAAATAAAAGGGCAGGCACAAATGGAACACATGGCGAAACCCGGAACATATGGAAGTCTTCTCGAGCATCGGTCTCGGGGCGTCACAACACTCCACCACTACGAGAGGATCTCGTCCCGAGATCTAGAACGGCACCGGAGGGAAAACGGAAGAGGAAGACGAGAGGTAAAACTAAGTTGCTTCTTTGACCAATGAGTGAAACCAAGTAACTTTGAGAGGTTGAACAAATTGAAAGAAAGAATGCAATGAAGAATAACAAAGTTGAAAGCACTCCGGTAGGGAAGAGTAACAAGGAAGAACAAATTTGGGTAGCACTGTGGTTGAGAAGAGATGCAAGACTTGATAAGGTGAAAAGAACTTGAACAGAGTACACAACACTCCGGTTAAATGGATAAGCAACGGAAAGAACACGACCCTCACCATTTCGAGATGATGATTGAAAATAGCAACATCACAAAGCCTCCTGGAGAAGGAATAGAAGATAGATTGTCGGAACAAAAGAACGGAGAAGAAGATCAACAGCTTCTACCTTTGAAAAGCATCTTTAGGAGTAGGGTCGAACGGAATTGTTGGAAAACCAACAATGAGAAAAAAAAGGTAATCTTGTTGTGGGCTTATGGAAAACATCTCAAAACTATGAGGTGAAATTCTGCCACTCACGGAAAAGATTTGATTGGATTTATATGACAAGGAGACGAGAAACTATTTCACCGGGAGGATAAATGAAGAACTTGGGTCATTTATAAGCACCATAGATAGCAACAGTCCTTAGGGAAGGCTTTAGGTGAAATATAACCCAAGATAACTCGAATGAAGAGATTGATGGATTGAGAAGAGCTCATGCTCGAAGAAATTGGTGGGTTTAACTATCGCAATCTTGACAATTGTTGTATCATGAAACACGAACTCAAATTGTCAAGAGTGACATAATACCACCTCCGATGATATGCGTGAAAGAATTGCACTCCGGATTGCAAGAAGAAGAAAGCTTGAACTCCTCTGAAAATAATCTTGATGAATGTTTCGAGAACGGATTAAGTCCTTGATGAACTATCATGTAGAACCTCCATGAAGAACTCCGTTAGTAAAAGAAATGATTAATCAAAATGGAGGATGAAAAGAATAAGGTTGAAGCCTTGCAATGATTTAAAAGAATCTCCGTGGTGATGTAATTGCGAGAGCTAGGAACTCCGGGAGAAGAAAAGATAAAACATCTCGAACCAAGAATGTGATATGATGCACCTCCGGAATAAGAAATTGAATCACTTGGAAGAAACAAGAATAAGAATTATGTTATGCTCATCCTTCACCAATTTAGATTGATGACAAGCAATGGATTTGGCCTACTAATTATTCTCATAGAAAGGATTAAGAAAGATATAACATAAGCTTGAGAATGTCTTCCACGAACCACCGTTAGGATTTGGAAGAACGAATGAATTGATACGATAACCAAGGAAGAGAGATCTTGAACGAACCACCGTAAGAATTGAAAATGAACAAAGAAAAGATAAGGAAGACACCGGGAAGAATTTAGCAATTGAACGAAGATGCTTGAGAGAATTTAGATACATGAGAACGAAGAGATCACGAGCTGATAAGAGAATACTTGAATGATGCACCGGTATGATTTGGAGAACGAGAGCTGAAAGCTGAAATGAATAATTATGAGATAATGGGCTCCGAAGAATCAAACTGAAAAGACTCCTAAATTGCTCCGGATGGGTGAAAAGAATTCTCACAACCGAAAATAATTACGAGAGAATGACATAAAGCTAGAATCACGAATCTTGAAGAGAAAAGAGCAAGATTGTGAGAAAAATTCTTCTTCGGTCTTCAAAATCCGAGAATGACGACTGAAACACCACCATGAATTATTTAGACACTCCAGAATGAAGAATGGAAAGGTTGAGCCAACGATGGAAAGAATTTAACCGATCTTGGAGAAAGACATTTGACAGATGACAATTCATTCTTACGTCAAACTTCGAAAAGAATTTTTGAGGATAGCTCCGGGAGAATTAGAAGAGTCAGGTAAGATCCTGGGAAAAGACCTGTGGGTTAGGGCCCACTAAAAAGAAACACCGTTGAAATGATTTAGAAGATAGATTGCGCCGGTTGAAATAAATGGCTTGAATGAGTTAACTTCCTCGAAAGATCTTGAAAGAATGAAAATAAACTCTAGCATTTTCTAAGATATCTTCAACACTCCAGAACAAATGAATAGCGAGAGGTGAACGATTAAGAATTGCACTGGCATGAGAGAGCATTAAAACAAGGAAAGGCTATGATCAGCAAAGCTTGACTAGAATCCACCGGAGAAGAAAAAGAATGAAGAATGATGAGCTTATAGAACATCTTCATGAGAACCACCGGGTAAGAATATTGACGGAAAGAATGGAGAGACTTCATATTCATAAGATAGATACCTGATAAAGAAATCCGAGTCCTCGAAGAAAAAGGGTGGGAGGGTGGGAAAACAAAGGCAACTTAGGACAGAAGAGACAAACAACGTTGAGAAGACATGATAATTGATCTTGTGAATGTTGACAAGATTGGATCCATTTGAAGAGGAGCACACCGGTTGAAAAGGATTGACAAAACAATCTCGATGATCAAGAAGGATTAGTATTCACATCGGAGTATGAGAACACCATTTGGGGAAGGTATGGAATCAACACTTGACTTCGAAGCAACTCGAATACCACAACTCAAAACAAAACAAAGAATTGGCTTGCAGAATAAGCCGGAACAAACATATGACTGATATTTCGTCCGAAGTTTTCGTGGTGAGGCCTACACGGGCTCGATCGTACAGCACCATGTACAAGGCAGTGCACATGACATACGAAGCGTCCTCGAGTCGGCATAGCCAAGGACTCTTTAAGACACAACGATACCACTGTAAAACCAACCGTGGATAGGTGGACCACTAGACGTCGAACCCCAATTTCATATCATACATCCGTCAGAAAGATATACTACGAACTACTTGAATTCCCACTTATAAACTCCCGAAACTTTCCGGTTATGCAATCAGGTGTTGGGGATACAGGGGAAGCATAATATCTCACCCAAATCTAGCAAATCCTACATCCAGCTATATCCATCCTTCAACACATAACCGAGAAACCTTCGGAAATCATCTACCTCAACCTTCAAAAAGCATCCGTTATACGAGTTATGGCAATACTCCCGAACTCCCGCCCCAGTACTGGGTGGCGTCGAGGTTATCTCACCAACAACTGCATAAAAGGGATTTTCAATGTCCGCAAAACTAAACTCAGGTATTCCAAAACTGCAACGATAAAATTGTGACGACAACACCTCGGAGCTCAACTCCCCGGGACACTGCCACAACCCCTAAATGACAGGAGGCACCAAGAACAATGTTCTCGTCACAAAACCATCGGAACGATTCCAAGATACCTGCGTGATCCTAAAAAAAATTTAGTGAAATTTCAGAAGAGAAGAGTCAAAACTCTACGTCAGGATGCCTCACCAGAGCGACGAAGGGACTGGGGAGTAAAAAGAATTCCTAAACTCTCCGATATATAATTCCTAAATGACTCAAAACATTTTTCTAGACTCAACAATGTCAGCTAATTCAATCAAGCATTGGGGGCTCCTAAGGTCGGGGAAGGCTCTGATTACCAACTTGTAACGCCCTCGATGCGGCTATATCTCCCACTTGTCGAAGCACGACTTAGAGGCATAACCGCATTGAAAGCAATGTAGCAAGTGAGGTAATCTTCACACAACCCATGTAATACATAAGGGAAAGAGATACATAGTTGGCTTACAATCGCCACTTCACACAATTACATGAATAAAGCATTACATCAACCAAATACATACAAGGTCCGACTACGGAACCAAAATAAAAGAAGGCTACCCCAAATGCTACACAGATCCCGGATCGACCCCAACTAGGCTCCACTACAGATCAACTAGAAATGAAACAACACAAAGGACAAGATCTTCATCGCGCTCCTCCTGAGCTTGGTTGCGTCACCTGCTCGGTAACATCGGCACCTGCCAACTGGTTTTGGAAGTAACTGTGAGTCACGGGGACTCAACAATCTCACACCCTCTCTCGCGATCATGACTATTTAAGCTTATGGGTAAGGCAAAGTTATGAGGTGGAGCTGCAGCAAGCGACTAGCATATATTGTGGCTAACATACGCGAATGAGAGCGAGAAGAGAGAGCAAAGGCACGGTCGAACAACTATGATCAAGAAGTGATCCTAGAACAACCTACGTCAAGCATAACTCCAACACCGTGTTCACTTCCCGGACTCCGCCGAGAAGAGACCATCACGGTTACACACGCGGTTGATGTATTTTAATTAAGGTCAACTTCAGGTTTTCTACAACCGGACATTAACAAATTCCCATCTGCCCTTAACCGCGGGCACGGCTTTCGAAAGTTCAAATCCCTGCAGGGGTGTCCCAACTTAGCCCATCACAAGCTCTCACGGTCAACGAAGGATATTCCTTCTAGCGGGAAGACCCGATCAGACTCGGAATCCCGGTTACAAGACATCCTCGACAATGGTAAAACAAGTCCAGCAAGACCGCCCGATGCACCGACATCCTGATAGGAGCTGCACATATCTCGTTCTCAGGGCAACACCGGATGAACACTACCTACAACTAAAACCAGCCCTCAAGTTTCCCCGAGGTGGCGGCGCAAGTGGCTCTAGTTTGGACCAACACTTAGACAAGCACTGGCCCGGGGGGGGTTAAAATAAAGATGACCCTCGGGATGTGCGACTCCCAAGGGAAAAAGGCTAGGTGGCGAATGGTAAAACCAAAGTTGGGACTTGCTGGAGGAGTTTTATTCAAGGCGAACTGTCAAGGGGTTCCCATTATAACTCAACCGCGTGAGGACGGAAAATCTGGGAACATAACACCGATATGACGGAAACTAGGGTGGCAAGAGTGGAACAAAACACCAGGCATAAGGCCGAGCCTTCCACCCTTTACCAAGTATATAGATGCATTAATTAGATAAGAGATATTGTGATATCCCAACAAAATATCCATGTTCCAACATGGAACAAACTTCAATCTTCACCTGCAACTAACAACACTATAAGAGGGGCTGAGCAAAGCGGTAACATAGCCAAACAACGGTTTGCGAGGACAAGGTGGGTTAGAGGCTTGGTTCAACAATATGGGAGGCATGATAAGCAAGTGGTAGGTATCGCAGCATAGGCACAGCAAAAGAGCGAGCAACTAGCAAGCAAAGATAGAAGTGATTTCGAGGGTATGGTCATCTTGCCTGAGATCCCGCAAGGAAGAAGAACGAGTCCATGGAGAAGACAAACGGACGTAACCAACGTATCCTCAAAAATGCAACGTTACCAGGACTAACCCGAAGAAGCAACACCGGAAAGAAGCAAACAACATAGTAAACAACCACCACATAAACATGGCATGATGCACAACCAAGTATGATGCTTGTCCGGTTTACATATGCATGGCATGGCAAGGGGCACAAACAAAACTACAAGTTAAGTGGAGCTCAATATGCAACGAGTTGCATATTGACGGAACACCACATCAATTATTTAGTTCTCTCTCGGTTAGGTACTCAGCAATATTAAATGTTGGTTAACATGGCAAGAGGTGTAGCATAACAAACTATACCATCTAAACAATTTAAATGGGGCCGGATATAACAGACAACAAATCCGGTAAATCCCCATATGCGTTTAGCAATTTAATTCAACAACAATTTAAACCATCTTAATGTTGTTAACATGATGCGGATGACATGTTAAAGTTTTATGCAATTTTAATAAAATGTTGACAAGAGCATTATGAAGCATTTGTCATCGTGGCGGAAACGAAAAAGGGGTGCCACAGCAACGATAATGAAAACGGTGCCATGGCAGCGTTCCGGTTCCGGTAACTCGATTGAGATACCGATGCAAAGGAGAAGTGTGCGGATGCGTGCAAAAGATGGTGGGGCACTCCCGGATACCGGGTGTCCCCTGAGCCGATGATGGAGACAAGGCAAAAGAGGGGCAACCTGCACCGACAATTCGAGCACGGAGCAAGCACGAGCATCTCAAACATCGCAAGCATTCGTTCACGGACGGTCGTCTCGGGGTTATACCTTCGAAGTTTGCAAACGGGACGGCTCTCGTTCGGTGCCAAGTAGAGGAAGTAGACGTGCTATCGTTCATCTGTGATCACCGGGACGGTAGTAGAAATAGAGGCACACAACGTCTTGTCGAAACTCACGGCGGTGGTAGTTGTACACACGTGGTAGTCGAACTTGATGGAACCAATGTCCTCGAGGGTAGTCGTGGTACTCGTCGCGTTCCGAAACCGAAGTGGTACTTGGCAATATCCGGGACGGTCTTGACGTTTCGGTGCGGTGTAGTGGTACATGTCAACGGTCATCGTGGTACTTCGATCCGGTCTTGTAGTCGTTCTAGGCATTGGTGGACCTTTGAGGGACTTGCGTATCCGAAGGGGTACTTGGCGATCGACGGACGTCGTGGTACTTGATGGTCCAGGTCTTGGTGTATCCAAAACGGTCATTGGTGATGGAACTTGGCGAAACCCAGGGACGCTCAGGTCTGTGCGGGACTTGGTCTTGCTGTCCAGTATAGAGAGTAGCGGGTCTTGGCGTCCATGCGACCGACAGCGAAGGCGCGCGAACCAGCAGCAGGGGGCTGCCGAGGTGGAGACCATGTGGCTGTCACGGTCGCACGCAGCGCATCACAGGGAGATGACGAAGGCCTCGGGCATGAAGGCTCGAACATTGAAGGAGGAAGGGGCCAATGGTGTCGGGGCGGCATCTGGGTGATCCAGTGACAGCAGGGGATGGAGCTCGATCGAGGCGGAGCAGCAGTAGGTGGCGAATGGAGGTGCAGGAAGGTGGGGTCACGAGCAACCATGGCCCCAGCGAGGGGGTCGGGTGCGAGGCTCCTGTGGCGGCCATGGTTCCACGAGCTCGCGGATGGAGCTGCGGCGCGAGAGGAGAAGCAGGGCACGGGCACAGGGACTTGGCGCGGCGGCGGCTTCCTGAGGCGGATGAAGGAGGAAGTAGACGGATGGCCACGGCGGCGCTAGTCGCCGGCCTCAGGTCGCGTGACCCGTGGGCAGGCAGCGAGGGCGAGGAAGGCAGCACGCTCGTGGAAAGGCTGCCACGGGCGACGGTAGCGGCATGGGACGCGCGGCGGCGAGGGTTCATGGCCACGGGGATTGGGATCCGCCCCCTGGTCGCGCTGAGAAGGAGAGGGAGGAAGTGAGAGGAGGGAGGCGCGAGAGGAAGAGGGCAGGCGGTCTGTGGGCGTCGAGCAGAGCAGCAAGGGAACGAGAGGGAGATGGGGCGAGCGGGATCGAGAGGAAAAATGGGGACGAGCCGATGCTCTCTGGCGGCGGAGAGAGAGGGGATCAGGAGAGGGTTCTCGGGCGCCTAGGGTTAGCTAGAGGTGGGCTAGCGCGGGAGGCCTTGGCCAAATGGGCCGCAGGAGGCCCATGTGGCAAGGCTGGGCTCTCTCTCTCTCCCTCTTATTTACTTCTTTATTTCCTGATTTAACAAATAAACCGAGAAACAAGAAATGTAGAGAGAGATAGGAGAAGAATTGGAGCAGGGCGCCAATTTTCTTAGACTCATAAAAAGGAGCTTGATCCAAGAAAAATACATTTGGCACCGTTTGGAAGGATTCCATTCGAACACATATGAATGTGAATCAAATAAGTTTGAATTAGGAAAACATTTTTGGAGAGTCCAAAAATGTTCGGAATTTTGTGTAGAACGGGAAAGCGATGAAAGAAAAATATATGAAAGGTTTGAGGAGCAACTCGAAGCAGAAAAGACTTGAGAGTTACATTGCAAGTGTGTCACGGTAATTCCACATTAAAGGAAATATTTATAATAGCTCCCTACTATTGGGAGGATATGTTTTAAAGAGAATCACCATGTGAATTCCCTCGATTTAAATGGATCGAAGATCCATGCAATTTATTTAGTTGAGTTGCAACAATTAATGATATGATGGCATGATGACATGATGCAATGCAAAAATAAAATGGCAGACACAAATGGAACACACGGCGAAACCCGGAACATATGGAAGTCTTCTCGAGCATCGGTCCTGGGGCGTCACACATTGCTACACCTCTCAACGAGCTTACAAAGAAGGATGTGCCTTTTGTTTGGGGTACCTCACAGGAAGAAGCCTTCACGGTATTGAATGATAAGTTGACACATGCTCCTTTACTCCAACTTCCTAATTTCAATAAGACTTTTGAGCTTGAATGTGATGCTAGTGGAATTGGATTAGGAGGTGTGTTATTACAAGATGGAAAACCTGTTGCATACTTTTCTGAAAAATTGAGTGGGCCTAGTCTGAACTATTCTACTTATGATAAAGAATTATATGCTCTTGTTCGGACCTTAGAAACATGGCAACATTATTTATGGCCCAAGGAATTTGTTATACATTCTGCTCATGAATCTTTGAAACACATTAAAAGTCAAGCAAAACTGAACTGTAGACATGCTAAATGGGTTGAATTCATTGAGACTTTCCCTTATGTCATTAAACACAAGAAGGGTAAAGAAAATGTTATTGCTGATGCCTTGTCTCGTCGTTATCCTATGCTTTCACAACTTGGCTTTAAAATATTTGGTTTGGAGACCATCAAAGATCAATATGTTCATGATGCTGAATTTAAAGATGTATTGCAGAATTGTAAGGAAGGGAGAACTTGGAACAAGTTCGTTCTTAACGATGGATTTGTGTTTCGTGCTAACAAGCTATGCATTCCAGCTAGCTCCGTTCGTCTTTTGTTGTTGTAGGAGGCGCATGGAGGAGGATTAATGGGACACTTTGGCCTCAAGAAGACGGAGGATATACTTGCTACACATTTCTTTTGGCCAAAGATGAGACGGGATGTTGAGCGTTTTGTTGCTCGCTGCACTACATGTCAAAGAGCTAAGTCACGACTCAATCCTCATGGTTTATATATGCCTTTGCCTGTACCTAGTGTTCCTTGGGAGGATATATCTATGGACTTTGTTTTAGGTTTACCTCGAACAAAGAAGGGGAGGGATAGCATATTTGTTGTCGTGGATAGGTTCTCGAAAATGGCACACTTTATACCATGTCATAAAAGCGATGATGCTGTTAATGTTGCTGACTTTATCTTTCGTGAAATTATTCGCTTACATGGTGTGCCAAATACTATTGTTTCAGATCGTGATACTAAATTTCTTAGCCACTTTTGGAGATGTTTATGGGCTAAGTTGGGGACTAAGTTGCTTTTTAGTACTACTTGTCACCCCCAAACTGATGGACAAACTGAAGTAGTCAATAGAACATTGTCTACTATGCTTAGGGCTGTTTTGAAGAATAACAAGAAAATGTGGGAAGAATGCTTGCCTCATATTGAATTTGCTTATAATCGTTCATTGCATTCTACTACTAAGATATGCCCTTTTGAAATTGTGTATGGTTTCCTACCTCGTGCACCTATTGATTTGTTGCCTCTTCCATCTTCAGAGAAGGTTAATTTTGATGCTAAAGAACGTGCTGAATTTATTTTAAAAATGCATGAGTTAACTAAGGAAAACATTGAGCGTATGAATGCTAAATATAAACTTGCTGGAGATAAGGGTAGAAAACATGTTGTGTTTGCACCTAGAGATCTTGTTTGGTTACATTTGCGTAAGGATAGATTTCCTAATTTGCACAAATCAAAGCTAATGCCACATGCTGATGGTCCTTTTAAGGTGTTAGAGAAAATAAATGATAATGCATATAAACTTGAACTGCCTGCAGATTTTGGGGTTAGTCCCACTTTTAACATTGCAGATTTGAAGCCTTATTTGGGTGAGGACGATGAACTTTCGTCGAGGACGACTTCATTTCAAGAAGGGGAGGATGATGAGGACATCAATACCATTGTTACACCCACAGCCCCTACTGCTATACACACTGGATCGATTACTAGAGCTCGCGCATGCCAATTGAATTATCAGGTACTTTCTTTTCTTGGTAATGATTCTAATGTTCATGAGAATATGATGCTGCCTAAATTGGATACATTTGTTTTGCTTACAAACGAAGGGCCTAGCTTGGAAAAGAAAGATGAACCTTGGAGCAAGTTCAAGCATGGAGATGATGGCATGCGCATGGGGAACAAGAACGGAGTTACAAGTGATGATTCCAGGACTCTGAAGCCACCATAATGAGTGCATGAGCATGGGATGAAATATACAAGATGCCACTTCATAAATTTCGTCCAGAGGCTATTTTAGGTGCTGCGTCACCTTATTATTGGGACAGGCCCATGTATTTACGAAGTACTTAAGTATAGGCTGTTTTTAGAGTCCGTATGTGTGGGGAAACAAGAGTTAGGGTTGGTTTCGGACCCCTCCACCAAGGGCCACGAAATTCCCCCCTCTCTCCTCCATATATACAGCCCTTAGGGCATCGTTTAGGCTTTGGGTTTTGTTTAGATTAAAAGTTCGCCATAGCTGCAACTTCGCGTACTTCGTTTGTGTCCAACGACCAGACCAAGACGTCACAGAACCCCACCTTGATCAATAAAGCTTTCATCTTATATTCGCAATATCCAGATTGCAATCTCAGTTTCTTGCTTGTTCTTCGTTTGCTCGCAGGAAACAGACCCTCGTGGTCAGGTTGATCATGCTCCGACGTGGTCAATAACCCTCGGAAGTTGGTTTAGCGATTGCTAAGGCGCGACGTCTCGCACGTTCGTAGTCGGATCGTCAAGGTCGACTCCCACAGAAAACGATAGCCACCATCTCATCGAAACATTGGGACACCTTTGCCTCTATCAGATGATGACCTTGACGGACCTTCCATTGGTCCCGGCCTTGGTATGAAAGATGTGGCATCGTTGGTCTTCTTCTTGTTGATGTTGAAGAGTCAAGACCTTGAAGACAACTAGAGCGGGGCTTGAATCTTCATCTCAAAAGACTTGTTCCTCTTTATCGTTCACTTGCCAGTGCATGGCGACTTGCTCAAGTGCTTCTGTTTCTCCTTCACTCATGGAGTTGTATGTACCATCGTCGTTGAGGATCATGGTTCGCTTGTTGGTACACTCAAAGGACTTGTGGCCTCGGCCTCCGCATGTGAAGCATTTGAAGGAACATGTCTTGATGGTCTCATCGGTTGGGGTAGATGATGATGAAGCTCTCGTCTTGAAGTTTCTCGTTGTAGGAGGATGACTTGAGGTTGTGGAAGCTTTCTTGTAACTCGACTTGTCGACGTTGCTTGTGGAAGGCTTGGTTGATGTAGAAGGTGTTGGAGTCGTTGAAGCTTGGGTGTTGGAGAAACCATAGGACTTGGATGAGAACTTGGCATACTTGAAGTCATCTTGCACTTGACGTTCCGCTTTGGTAGCTTGATGCACTAGCTCGATGAGGTTCAAGTATGGTTGGAAGTCGGCGGTCTTCTTGATGGGATGATTGAGTCCATTCAAGAAACGTGCCATAGTTTTCTCATCATATTCCGTGACATTGGCTTGTATCGTTGCAATCTCCATTTCCTTGTAGTACTCTTCAATGCTCTTGGTTCCTTACTTGAGTAGTTGGAGTTTCTTGAAGTGGTCGCGGTTGTAGTAGGTAGGCACGAAGCATGCTCTCATGACATCCTTCATTTGCGCCCAAGTAGTGATGGGTGGTTCACCTTTTGCCTCTCGGCGCTCAATGACTTGTTCCCACCAAATGAGGACATACTCTTGGAACTCAAGGGATGCCATCACGATCTTATTCTCTTCTTCATAGTTGTGCAAGCGGAAGATTTTTTCGACCTTCAATGCCCATGAAAGGTACTCTTTGGGATCATTGCTTCCATTGAACTTGGGCATGGTGAACTTTAGCTTGCCGTAGCGTTGCTCTTCATTGTGTTCGGGTCGGGGATGATGACGTCCTTGACAAGGAGGGTCGTCTCTCACAACTTTCTCTTGTCGTGGAGGATCCATTGTCTTCTTGCTCTTGTTGAACTTAATGTTCTTGGCGAGCTTGTGGAGGAACTTGTCACCCTTGACGATGCACGTGAGCTTGATATATTCGTTCTTCAACTTCTTCGCGAAGTGCTTCTTGATGTTCACGCGCTTGTCGGCCTCGGTTGGCTACGACTCGGCTTGATTCTCGGAGGGCTTGTTGCGCCTCAAGTGCTTGAGCTTCACGCAATTGTTGCTCTTGACATTGTGCCTCGGCATCTTGTGCTTCTTGGTGTAGACGCACTCGCTCTTCCTCTTCGTGTTGGCGTTGTCGCTGCCGTTCTCGTGCTTGCACAAAGGTAGCTTGGTTTTGATGATGTATTTGTTCTTGCAAATTGTTGTTGTGTAGAGGGTTGCGGTTGGCTTGACGATCTTGGCGCACGGCACGATGAAGAGTATTCGATGTCGATGTACTTGAGCCAGAGATGGTGTAGTCGGAGTGTCGACTTGAGCGGCTCCGTCTTGATGAGGACGAAGTGGAAGAAGAGCAGTTGAGCAACAAAGCACGAATCTCGTCCATTCTTGCATCGTTCTCTTGCTTGTGGTCATCGAGCTTGTGGTTGAAGTAATCTCTTGTGCGTTGCTCGGAGAGTCGCAAGTCGGTGGTGAGGTTGTCGATGCATTCACTCATTGCTTGTTGCTCTTGATACAAAGCACGTTGCGCACCAAAGAGGTGGCTCTTTCTGACGTAGGAGTTCAAGTTGTCGTCTTGCTTGATGAAGAGTGGGTTGGTAGAAGTACTTGTCCTATCCATCATTCCAAGGGAAATTTGTGAGTGGTAGAAAGAGAAGAACGTATACCAAATGTACCTTGACCGATCTTGAAGATGGATCAAAGATCACTCCAACGTGGAACAAGGAAATAGCACAATTGGTACCAATTCTTGTCGGTATCTCACACCTACACAAGTAAAAGCTTATGGTGGAGCTCGTTTAGGATGGTGGCACAAAATTGGATGCAATTGTTAGTGAGCTTAAATAATGTTGGAAAAGATTCGCAAGTTTGCAATGCGACAAGTAGACCAAGCAAAATATGGTACACGGAAACACGCACGCAAAGAGATAAGTGGGGTCGTGCAACCAAGGGTGAGCCAAAATGTGGAATCCACGAAAACGCTCTTGTTGCACAACACTAGAGAGACGCTAGAACAATTGCACAATAGGTGGATATGAAGACTTGTGCACAACCTACTAAGCAAAAATGCGATGACTTCTATCCCAAGTATGCTGTATGTATGGTATTCTGATGGTATGATCCAAGATGATCTAGTATGACAATCTTAATGTTGTATGATGCTATGGTTCTTGCTTAAAAGCTCTATGCTTATCTTTACCTTTTTCTTAAAAGCTTGTTTGGCTCTTTGTTGTTTGAGCTCTTTTCTCATGCAATGCTTCACGAACCAAGATAGCAATTGTGTACGCGATGACAACTTTGTGACACAACAGATGATACCAAGATATGCACCAATGATATGTATGCTATGGGACGTATGATCACTAATGTGCACAAGTCACGTTGCCGGCAATACTCAATGGCTAGTCTCAATGGGTAAGTGACGCAAAAGAGTATGGCTATGATGGCTTTCAATGTAATGGCAAGAATGATGTATCCCTATACCAAGATGATTCTACCGCTTCTTGCTTACGGTATGGTGTAAAAATGGTGTAGTGGTTGTTGTCGATGACGCGTCCGTGGCGAAGATGAGCGGCAGTGATGTTGATGTCGAACCATACCTAAATAGCCGAAGCACAATAGGACACGGAACCGCAACTCAAATTATCAAAGCGAAACGGGACAAAATTATCGGAGTTGGTAATGGAAAACGATGGTGGTGAATGTGGTATATGGCTGTGCTATGCGAAAGTGGTGGTGGTATGCGGGCACCGGAACAAAATTTGGTGAAATTTGGATGGAAAACGGAGCGGTGGATGGAGGTGATGCTGCCAGGGGCCGGATGTCCGGGCTTGGTGGCCGGATGTCCGGGGTAGCCGGATGTCCATGCACTGGATCCGTGGATGAACTCGATGAACTTCACGTGGAAGGTGGCAACTCGGGGCAAAATTCGGAGGAATTTGTGGATGGAAATTGGGGGAAAGATGATGGAAAGCTAGATCTACCTGCAACACATGAAATCCACAGATCAAATCCAACAAAACTTCATCACACCAACAAATCACAAAAAAATTGGGGGCTATTTTTATGGGGAATTTTCGAATTAGGGATAAAATCAAAAAACTAGGCTAGAAACATAATGGGGTGGCTCCGAAATCGTGATCAACGTGGCTCATGATACCAAGATGATGTAGGGTGGAACCCTAGATAGCCGATCTTTCACAAAAGGAGTGGATCCCGCGATGAACACGAAGAACACGAGCGGAAACACGAGAGAATCACTCAAACCAACAAGATATAGTCGCACATATGCTAGATCCATGAACACAAAGGGAGATTGAAAGTGCGTTATATCGACTAGAGGGGGGGTGAATAGGCGATTTTTATGAAAGTCTTCAAAACGTGAAAGTTTCGAAGACAAACGATAGAAATAAACCTATTACCATGCAGCGGAAGGTAGACTACACTAGGCAAGCCATAGTCAACTATTCAATGAAGTGAAAGCACAATGACTAATAGCAGCAATGTAGTGAGGATAAAGTAGGAAGATATTATGAAGCCAAACAGAACACGCAGTCACTTAGTGAAGACAAAAGATAGGGCAGTCATACAATGACTTCACAAGGACCAACGGTAAGTAAAGGAAAGGGATGGATGAAACCAGTGACTCGTTGAAGACAATGATTTGTTGGACCAGTTGCAGTTGCTGTGACAACTGTACGTCTGGTTAGGGCGGCTAGGTATTTAAACCTGAGGACACACGGTCCCAGACACCCAGTCCTGAACACACAGCTCAGGACACCCAGTCCTCACCGTATTCCCCTTGAGCTAAGGTCACACAGACCTCGCCCAATAACTCTGGTAAGTCTTCAAGGTAGACTCCCAAACCTTCACAGACTTCATTCACCGGCGATCCACAATGGCTCTTGGAGCTCAGAACGCGACGCCTAACCGGCTGGAGGATTCACAATCCTCAAGTGTAATAAGTCTTCAGATCACACAGACAAGAAGACTTAAGTGATGCCTAACTCTCATTGGCACTGGGTGGTTAGGGCTTTATCCTCGCAAGGAATTCTCTCTCAAAGGCTTCGAGGTGGGTTTCTCTAAAAACGACAAAAGCCGTACTCTAACTCTAAGCAGCCAACCATTTATGGTTATAGGGGGTGGGCTATTTATAGCCACTAGGCAACCCGACCTGATTTGTCCGAAATGACCCTGGGTCACTAAGGAACTGACACGTGTTCCAACGGTCAGATTTCAACTCACGCGGCAGCTTTACTTGGGCTACAAGCAAAGCGCTGACTTGTCCGACTCTGGACAAGTTTCGCTCTCATAGTCTTCACTCGAAGACATAGGTTTTGGTTAAGCATCACTTCAGTCATTCTGACTGGTTCACTTGGACCCCACTTAACAGTACGGTGGTTCCTATGACTCAACAAAGAAGAAACAGAACTACAAAAGATCTAAGTCTTCGAGCTCCATAGGCTTCATGCGATGTCTTCTCTTGTCATAGTCTTCAATGAGAATATCTTCATATACCACCTTTGACATCAATGTCTTCATACATTTTTAGGGGTCATCTCTGGTAGGAAAACCGAATCAATGAGGGACTTCTACCTGTGTTATCCTGCAATTCTCACAAACACATTAGTCCCTCAACTAGGTTTGTCGTCAATACTCCAAAACCAACTAGGGGTGGCACTAGATGCACTTACAATCTCCCCCTTTTTGGTGATTGATGACAAACTAGTTGAAGTTTTCAACGGGGAATATAATATGTGAAATTGTAAAGGATAAGGAATTGTCTTCATAAGTTGCAAGGGCTCCCCTTGAAGATGTGCATATAAGTAATTTGCTTTTGGAATGCAAATGCACATGGCAGGTTGTGCTTGTGGAGATCCTCTTCAACTTATGATGACAATCCACTATGCATGTGAAGGTATGTGAAGATAATGACATGCATAATGGAAAATGGACGTCTGCAAAATGATCTAAGTGCGGAATTTATCGTCGCACATGCGGAATTTATCATCGCATCACAAAGTGGCAAATAGGTAGCAGACGACCATCGAGTTTAAGTGTTACAACTCAAAGAACCAAATGTATCAAAACGAGAGTTGTAAACACGAAGCAAAATATAAAGCACCCGCCCATATGGACCCGCTTGAAGACTATCAAACTCATATGCTTCTCCCCCTTTTGTCAGTAAGGACCAAAAAGGTTTGAAGACATAGAGCATCTACTCGTTCCCATGAAGAGTAGGTGAAGCAGCAGGGTTGTCGGTGGTGTTTGGCGGTGCAGAAGAACTTGGAGCTGTGTCGACGCGTGCTGAAGGAGGTAGCGGTGAAGTAGCATCGTCTTCATCCTTGATCACTCTGGCATTCACAGTTGCAGTAGAGGAAGAGAAATCAGAGTCTTCAAGAGATGGAGTTCGTCGCAGCACTGCCCTTCGAGGAGGTGTGGAGTCAAACTTGAAGCGTTCAGAGGAGCCATCCTCTTGAAGATCATCTTCAGAGCACATTAGCGTCAGCCCTTTCCAGGTGCGTTGAGAGGTTTCGTGTGCAACAAAGGCATTCTTGGTGGCAAGATTGCGAATGCGGTTAACATCCACCAGGAGGCTTTGCATTTGGTGCTTCAGCCAGTCATGATGCCTATCCTGTTTCTGATGAAGAGCCACAAGAAGCTCTCGGTCATTGAGAACACGAGTGCGCTTCTTGGGTCGTTGGGCAGTTGTGCTATCGGTGGCTTCAGTGAGAGCAGGATGCGGTGCACGTGTAGTGCCAGCCAAAGTATACACACGAGTAACTGCTTCAACTCCTTCAATGTTCTAAGAAAAACTTTGATGCTCCGCATTCTGAAGACTTAGAGGTTCCTTGGCAGGCTCAGGATAAATGGCTTCAATAGACATATCCACATCAGGCAGAAAGATCCGATGATTGCGAGCAGATGGCTGATATGAGATAGTCGAGTGAAGTTTGATCAGCCGCATTATCCATGGAGCGTAGAACTTCAAGCCAAAAAGATCAGAGCCTGATGCAGCAAGTTGGCGGATGAAGAAGTCCTGTGCATTGAAGCATTTGCCATGAAGAATATAGAAGACCAAAGTCTTCATTGCACCTTCCAGCTTGGCATGTGGAGAGTGTCCTTTGATGGGCCAGAGAGTTCGCCGTATGATGTGATAAATGGTCCTTGGCAGATACTCAAGGTCTTCAACAAAGAACTCTTTGGGATATGCAGCATCTTGGGGCAATGGCTTCATCATACTGAGCATCTGACTCATGTTGGGTTCAGGCTTCTGAAAGTTGCTTTCCACAGCTTCACTGTGAAGTTGACAGCCAGATTCGTAGAGATCGCCAGGAGTGGGTAGACCAGTGAGCTCAATGATGTCAAAGGCTTTGGCTTCGTGATGAACGTTTCCTGTCATCCACTCGAGGACCCAAGTCTTCGGATCTCTATTGTACCCGCGGATGTGAAGTGTGGCATAGAATTAGAGCAGCAACTCTTCATTCCAATGCTCTTGGTCGGTGACGAACGACATCAATCCAACCTCCTTGAAGCAATCCAGAGCTTCTTCCAGACAAGGCAGACCAGCTATTGCTTCAATGTCAAGACGCTTATGTGGGAAGATGCGACCTTGATTGTATAGAATGCAGGAGTAATAGCTTCGCTGCGGATAGCTCCAGAACCGATCAGATGATATTCTTTCCCTTGAGTAGGGGTTCCTGGAGCTATTGAAGAAGGTGTTGTCTGCTCTGAAGACATTGACATTGAAGGATCCAGGTCGTGATGCAGGACCTGGAAACCTGGGCAATCTTGGGATTGGCTTCTGTACCTGAGGCCTATGCTCAACATGATAGTCGAACTGAGGACCAGCAGCAGGCGCAGGAACAGAAGCAGTGTGATCAGTGGCTTCGCTGACTTCTGGTGCTTGGGTTGGTGAAGGCTCCACATTAGCTTCAGCCATGATAGCGTCAGTGCCTTCATTGGTGTTGGTGGTGGCAGCCTCAAGATTCTCGACCTCCACTTGACGAGCTGCAGGGTCGGTCACAGTCACGTTCTCCTCGAGAACAGCTTCTTGGTGGGACGGGGAAGTGGCAGCTTTTGGGGTTTCTTCTGCATCGGCTGATGCAGCCGGAATGCCTTCAGCAGCTGTAGCTTCAGACTCAGAGACTGGGGGCCTTGGTCCTTTGCGAAGCTTGCGTAATGCTGGCGACGCCTGTGGAGTTGGAGTTGGCTGGGCCTCAAAGTCTTCTTCCTCTTGTGCTTGTGGGCGATTAGCCCATGTTGCATCCTGAGCAATTGGCGTCAGAGGACGACCAATGCTGATGAGTTCGCTGTGCATTAGCACAGGCGATGATACCTGTTGGTGCTGGAGCTGAGGAAGAACTGCATCATCTTCAACATGGTCATGGTGACCAATGTCTTCAGCAGCGATGGGATCAGCTGCTGGAATGTCTTCAGCTTCATGAGCCTCTATGAAAGCAGGCTCATGGACAGTCAGTTGACGTTCTTGAGGTTCAGCGTCAGGGCAAACCATGGAGATGGGTTCAACATTCAAGGGCTCTGTGGGAGCAGCCCGTTCCTTCTTGGTCTTCCGCTTCTTTTTGGAGGGAGCAGTAGCAGAGGCTTCAGGATGTTTCCTCTTTCTGGCGTCAGCCTCAGCAGTCCTCGTCTTCTTCAGCTCTGAAGCGATTGATCGGACCTTTGGCTTCGAGCTAGTCATCCTAGTTGGGAAGACAATGGGATCGTCTTCCTGCCTTGGTGCGTCGGGTTCGGCCATAGCGGGCTTCTTTTTCTTCTTTGCAGCCATCCTAGGGTCGATGCCAGGACGCCCAAGGGCCTTGCGCTTCTCAGCCTCATTGTAGGCTTGCACACACTTGTCAGCCAGGCTCTTCATGCGCTCACAAGAGCCTTGAGCTTCTTCACGCTTCTTGAGAAAGGCTTCTTTAAGCTCGTGCAACATGAGCTTGAAGTTCTTGACCTCTTAAACACTGAGCTTGGCCATATGCTTCTTGAACTGAGCCTTTTTATAGTCAATATTTTGCTTCAGTTCAACGATGCGCTGAGTGAGAGCTAGCTCTGAAGCAATGGCGCCATGGAAGGCGACACTGAGACCAATGGGAAGTTGCAGGTCTTCGAAGCTGAGGTTGGGCGTTTCAAACCACTCATCAATGAAGTCGTGGATGATTTCCACGTCAAAGAAAGGCAAATTGTTGAAGATTTCTGCTTCTTCTTTGCTCTTGATCAGCTGCTCAAGAGCGTCATCTTCAAGATCTTCATCACTGGATAGATCAATGGCATCGTTGCGCAGAATAGCAGCAGCTGTCAGTTGTTGGCCGGTGTGTGGCAGAGGCATCTTGACCTTCTGGGGCTTGGATATGCGTGACAAATCTTCAGACTGCACACTATCTTCAGGAGGTGCAGTGGCCAATGGCTTCGCCCGTGAGATTTTTGGTGTAGAGGCAGGCTTGGAAGCTTTTGGCTGCTTCAGTTTCTTTGGCTTCAGCGCTGCAGGCGCTTCATCTGAGTCAGCGTCATCTGCAGGCTCATTTACGGCAGTCCCTTGAACCACAATATGGGTGATGAGACCCTCAAGGTTGTAGAAGGGCCCAAGAAGATTGGGTTCAGCTTTGCGAGTTCCATCGGCACGGGGAGCAGAGGGACCAGGGTTGAAGTCTAAACCCAAAGACTTCTTGTTCTGCTTCGCTGAGTTCTTGGCAAACTGGAAGTTGCGCTTGAACAGATTGTCGTCACGGCACCATAGTAGTGACGACGGGTGTGCATCTGCAGGCTGTGGCCCACGGACCATGCAGGGATAGAAGCCTTGTTCAATGGCTTCTTCTCTGGACCTGGGTTGAAGATTCTTGTATAGGATGTCTCCCCATGGTTGCTTGATGGCATTTTTCTCAGCATATTCTTGGGTCACAAACCGGTATTTGAACCATTGTTCTGCCCAATATCTTCGAATCCACTGGATTCGGGTCTTGCGCTGATTATAATCCTCTTCAGGATCTGTCTTGTAAAGTTCTGAGAGGTCATCAGGCAGATCTCTTGATGTTCCGCCATGACGCTGTCTGCCTTCCTTCCTTGCAGATTTCTCAGAAGCCATGAATTTTAAACTGAAAGGCTTCAATACGTTCAAAGGCTTCAAGGGCTTTCGTTTGCTGGACAAACAGGAACTGGCTTCAGGAGAATTTATATGATGTTGTAGGAATTCTGCAAATGAATGCAGACTATGAGAACCAAGGGATTCTCCCACGGACATGTACCTGTGACAGCATTAAGGTGCGAGGGAAGGGGAAGAGGTCATATGCATTCTCAGAAGATTTTGAAGATAAATTAGTTTAGAAGACATTGACATGATCGTGCGAAGACATTCACTCAAAGATAAGGAGTTGGTTCCAGATTTGTACGAATCCATAGATCAGTACAAGTGAGGAATCTAACTACTTTGTGAAGTACAAGTGAATATACTAGGCATATTATGAGATGCAGTATGTAAGAGATCCAACTTGTGTGAACAGAAACTGCTTGTGGTAGAAAGTGACGAAGCTATAGGATCAAAGGGGCTGTAAAAAGGAAGTTTTATTTACCACACGAAGAACTGCTAGATGGAGTGGAAGAGGAGGCCGAGCAGTTCGATCGTCCGTGCCCTAACTTGGCGACGGAGGACACCTACGGGGACGGCGGAGAAGACGATGTCCGCGGTCGGTGTGAAGACGGCGTCGGAGAGGTTGCGGCAACGAAGCGCTTCATCGCCGGTGTCGTCGAGGACTAGCGGTGGTGCTAGGGTTCACGTGAGAGTGGAAGAAGAGATAATGATTGCGGTGAGGCGTGTATTTATAGGGACAGGGGCGGCTCAGTGTTATTACACAGGTGCCCCTGGCGATTCACATCTGAGGAACACGTGGCCATCATGCAGCATGTCGGAGGTTGTTCCACGTCCCACGCACGGCTGGATTGTCGGGTGGTCGTTCCCACTTCTTCGGGTTTTAGGTGAAGGAATGAGCATTGAAAATGGACTTAATGTTTGTCTCTGTATCTTCTGCTGACAAGGACGCAGAGAAGACATTCGACAGTTTCAATAGAATGCATATGACTTGGAGAGATAGAGTTTGAGATAGAAAGCATAGAGAGGTTAGGGTCCGATCACATTCACTTAGTTCAAAAGACTCAACATGAAGACATAGCTATAAGTGAATGCTGTAGAGGACAGAACACTAGTATATATATATTCAACATAGTGAAGATAATCATGAAGACATGTTGAAATTGAAGCCAAATCAAATGTGAAGACATAGCAAATGTAATGCCATGAGTGAAACACTTCAACAGAACCTTTGGTGGTGGCGTTACCCACCGTATAGGAAGTATTAGACCCGGACACGGCGCACAATTATCGTGGCGTTCCTAAGTCAAATTCCACATTAATGTATTCAAACTTAGAATGTATGTCTTCATTGATTGAAGATATACTTTACTTCGTGTGTTGCACATCTAAGTCATCAATATGCATAAGTGTTAGGATGTGTGCCTGATCACAGGACATTTGAGGATTCCAAGATATTTAGCTCACACCGTAACTTGCAAAATCTCTTCTCATCCAAGGGCTTGGTGAAGATGTCTGCCAATTGTTCTTCAGTGTTGACGTGTATGATATCAATGTCTTCCTTCACAACATGATCTCTGAGAAAGTGATGACGAATTTCAATGTGCTTTGTCTTCGAGTGCTGAACTGGGTTGTTGGCAATCTTGATGGCGCTTTCGTTGTCGCAGTAGAGTGGCACTTGCTTCAGATGAATGCCATAGTCCTTGAGTGTTTGCTTCATCCATAGAAGCTGAGCGCAGCAAGATCCAGCAGCAATGTATTCAGATTCAGCAGTGGAGAGATATACACAGTTCTGCTTCTTTGAAGACCAACATACAAGTGATCGTCCCAGAAAATGACATGTGCCTGATGTAGACTTGCGATCCACCTTGTCACCAGCATAATCAGCATCCGAGAATCCAACCGGATCAAACTCTGAGCCCTTTGGATACCATAATCCTAGAGTTGGGGTGTGAGCCAAATATTGAAGAATTCGCTTCACAGCTAAGTGATGCGACTCCTTTGGTGCCGCTTGGAATCGAGCACAGATGCAAACACTAAGCATAATATCTGGCCTAGATGCACATAGATAAAGTAAAGAACCAATCATGGAGTGGTATACCTTTTGATCGAACTCTTTACCATTGTCGTCGGGACCCAGATGATGTTTGGCTGGCATTGGCGTCGTGAAGCCTTTGCAGTCTTGCATACCGAACTTCTTCAGGCAATCTTTGAGATACTTCTCTTGAGATATGAAGATGCCGTTGCGTTGTTGTCGTATTTGAAGACCGAGGAAGAACTTCAGCTCTCCCATCATGGACATCTGATATTGCTCTTGCATTATATATCCAAACTCTTCACTGTACTTCTGATTGGTGCAGTCGAAGATGATGTCATCCACATATATTTGGCACACAAACAGTTCACCATCATATGTCTTCGTGAAGAGAGTGGGGTCGAGGGAACCAGGTATGAAGCCTTTGCTCTTCAGGAAGTATTTGAGTGTGTCATACCAAGCCCGAGGGGCTTGTTTGAGGCCATACAGTGCCTTGTTGAGCTTGTATACCATGTCAGGATGTTTTGGATCTTCAAAGCCAGGCGGTTGTGCAACATACACTTCTTCTTCAATCTTGCCATTGAGAAAGGCGCTCTTCACATCCATTTGATATAGAAGTATGTTATGATGATTTGCATAGGCCAGCAGTATGCGTATGGCTTCAAGTCTAGCGACAGGAGCAAATGTTTCATCAAAGTCAATGCCTTCCACTTAAGTATATCCTTGAGCAATGAGACGAGCTTTGCTTCTGACAACTTGACCATGCTCATCTTGCTTGTTGCGGTATATCCATTTGGTGCCTATTATGTTGTGCTTCCGAGGATCAGGACGCTTAACCAATTCCCATACATTATCCATCTCAAACTGTTGAAGCTCTTCTTGCATAGCTTGAAGCCATTCAGGATCCATGAAGGCTTCTTCAACTTTCTTGGGTTCTGTTATTGAGATGAATGCGAAGTGCCCACAGAAATTTGCTAGCTGAGTTGCCCTTGACCGAGTGAGTGGACCAGGTGCATTGATACTATCAATTATTCTCTCAATCTGCACTTCATTGGCAACACGAGGATGTACAGGGCGAAGATTTTGCTCTTGCTGATCATTGTTGTTGTTTGAGGGATTGTCTTCAGGCTGAGCATTGTCTTCAGGTTGATCAGGTGCGGAGATGATAAGTTCCTCTTCAGGTTGAGCTTCAGAGGGTATGATTTCTCCAGTTTCCATTAGTTTGATTGATTCACTGGATGGAACTTCATCTAGCACATTTGGCCGGTGCTCTCTCTGTGAACCGTTAGTCTCATCGAACCGCACATCCACTGTTTCAACCACTTTATAATGAAAGAGATTGAAGACTCTGTAGGAGTGCGAATCCTTTCCATATCCAAGCATAAAACCCTCATGTGCTTTTGGTGCAAATTTTGAAGTGTGATGTGGATCCTTGATCCAGCACCTGGCTCCAAATACTCTGAAGTAACTGACATTTGGCTTCTTGCCAGTAAGGAGCTCATAAGATGTCTTGTTCAGAAGCTTGTGAAGATAAACACGGTTGATTGTATGGCATGCAGTATCAATGGCTTCAGGCCAGAATTTTCTTGGCGTCTTGTATTCATCTAGCATCGTTCGGGCCATCTCAATGAGTGTTCTGTTCTTGCGTTCGATGATGCCATTTTGCTGTGGCGTGTACGGAGCTGAGAATTCATGTGTGATACCCAAAATATCAAGATATGTATCAAGGCCAGTGTTCTTGAATTCAGTGCCATTGTCACTTCTGATGTGCTTTATCTTGGCGCCATAGTTATTCATTGCTCGATTGGCGAAGCGTCTGAAGACATCCTGCACTTCAGTCTTGTAGACAATTATGTGCACCCAAGTATATCTAGAATAATCATCAACAATGACAAAGCCATAGAGACAAGCAGTAGTAGTAAGAGTTGAGTAATGAGTGGGACCGAAAAGATCCATGTGGAGCAGTTCGAAGGGTCGAGTGGTTGTCATGATTGTCTTCGAGGGATGTTTGGCCCTCGTCATCTTTCCTGCTTCACAGGCACCGCATAAGTGATCTTTCTTGAACTTGACGCCCTCGATGCCTATGACATGCTTCTTCTTTGCAAGGGTGTGGAGGTTCCTCATGCCAGCATGCCCTAGCCTCCGATGCCAGAGCCAGCATTCTGAAGCTTTTGCTAGAAGACATACGGCAAGCTGTGGTCCTGCTGAGAAGTCTACCACGTACAAATCATCTTTCTGATACCCTTCAAACACTAGAGACTTGTCAGATTCCATTAGAACAAGGCAACGATATTTTCCAAACATTACGATCATGTTCAAATCGCAAAGCATTGAGACAGACATTAAGTTGAAGCCAAGGGATTCAACAAGCATGACTTTATCCGTGTGTTGATCCTTTGAGATTGCAATTCTACCTAAACCCAATACCTTACTTTTACCAGTGTCAGCAAATGTGATGTGACTCTTGTCGGATGGACGTAAGGTTGAGTCCATAAGAAGGCTTCTTTTGCCAGTCATGTGATTGGTACACCCACTATCAATAATCCATTCTGAAGACGCCGGTGTCGTACCCTACAGTGCAGTTAGTGGGATAGGCTTCACGAAGAGAATTGTGAAGCAAAAACATTTGATGAACCAGTGGGTTATGAAAGCTTAGATCCAGATTAGGACTAATAGGGAGAGTAGCAAGCGATTCAGGAATGAAGTACATAGTAAGACCATTCCGGCATTTGATCTTGCGCCCTACAAGATGTTTAAGGTCCCCAGCAATAGCGTTAGACGATTTTGGTTTTCTGCTGGAGACCTTTCCCTGCAAAAGAGAGTTAAGCTTTCTTAGCCACCCACATCTTCAAGGGTGGCATAGAAGCAATAAGTCTAAGTGCAGCGTCTGAGAACTTTAGCTTCGGAGCCCTAGCAAAAAGTCTTGCAGGCGGACAATAGTACTCATAAGAATAAGCAGAATAGTTCTTGGTCTTATGAACATGGCAGTTCGATGAACCCCACTCATATTCATAGGCCTGAGTATGGTTTCCCTGCAAAACATTTGCGTTAGTGTGACTCAGGTGAGTCCTCTGTCTGTATGAAGCCTTTGGGTCCTATGAAGCCTGTGGTCTGGGGTTTGTCTTCTTCATCTGTGGTGTCATGATGACATTCACAGGAAGATTTTCCAAACACCTTTTCGGCACCCAGATCTTCTTCATAGGCGGTCCATCCTGCAGTTAGTACCAACATACCTAGCAAACACTTCACCATTCTGATTCTTAAACAGTTTATAGTTTGCATCAAAGGATTCATCAATGACAATGGGGTTAGCACAAGTGAAGCCAGATAGATTGGATGGATCTGCTGAAGGTTCCTTTGCAGCAACCCATGTGGTTTTGGGGGACTGCTCAGGTTTCCAGTAAGAGCCATCGGCATTCATTTTCCTTACGAACCCAACACCCTCTTTCCTAGGGTTTCGGTTTAGGATCTGCCTTTTGAGGACATCACATAGTGTCTGATGCCCTTTGAGACTTCTCTACATCCCTGTTTCAAGCAATGTCTTCAACCTAGCATTCTCACCAGCAATAGCAGTGGTATCCTCAGCAGCAGAGGGGTTAGTTACCACATCAACAGTTGAAGATATTGCAACAGTAGCAGTAGTAGAACACTCAGCAACAGAAGTAGCATTGTCACGCTCGATGCACTTAATACATGGTGGTTCAAATCCTTCCTGAGCGGAACTGATCTGTTTGGCGTGAAGTGACTCGTTTTTCTTTTGAAGATCTTCATGAGCCGCTCTCAATTTCTCAAGATCTTGCTTCCTTTGAAGATAATCATAGGAAAGGTTTTCATGAGTTGTTGAGAGAGTTTCATGTCGACTTTCAAGTTCCTCATACTTAACGTGAAGATTTTTTATGTCTTCAATTAAGGACTCATATCGAGTCATTTCAGCGCCTAGCAGATCATCGCTTTTGTCTAACAGTTTTTGAATATGTTCCATGGCTTTCTGTTGTTCAGTTGCAATTTTAGCAAGTGTTTTGTAGCTGGGTCTTGAACCACAATCAGAGTCATCTTCACTAGATGTTTGATAGTGAGTAGTGCGTGTGTTTACCTTGGCACCGCGTGCCATGAAGCAGTAGGTAGGAGCGGAGTAGTCCTTGTCATTTGCATCGGTGTCGGCGATGAAGTCATTGTCTTCAGTGTTGAAGATGGACTTGGCAACGTATGCTGTAGCTAGACCTACAACGCCAGAATCGAACTCCTCCTCAGACTCCACCTCCGCCTCCTCAGAAGCGGACTCCTCCTCTGAATCCATTTCCTTGCCAACAAACGCATGTGCCTTGCCAGATGAGCTCTTCTTGTGTGATGAAGACTTTGAGGAAGACTTGGAAGAAGACTTTGAGTATTTCTTCTTCTTCTTGTCATCAGAGTCATATTCCTTGCTCTTCTTCTTCTTTTTGTTCTCATTGTCCCACTGCGGACACTCAGAGATGAAGTGGCCAGGTTTCTTGCACTTGTGACATGTTTTCTTCTTGTAGTCATGAGCAGAAGCTTCATCATTCCTTGAGCTTGATCGTGAAGACTTTCTGAAACCTTTCTTCTTGGTGAATTTTTGGAACTTCTTCACAAGCATAGCAAGTTCCCTTCCAATGTCTTCAGGATCATCAGAACTGCTGTCAGATTCTTCTTCAGATGAGGAGACAGCTTTTGCCTTCAAGGCACCAGTTCGCCCATAGTTTGGACCGTAGATATCTCTTTTCTCAGAAAGCTAAAACTCATGTGTGTTGAGCCTCTCAAGTATGTCAGACGGATCGAGTGTCTTGAAATCAGGACGTTTTTGAATCATCAGGGCTAGGGTGTCAAACGAACTGTCAAGTGATCTCAGTAGTGTCTTGACGACTTCATGCTTGGTGATCTCAGTAGCGCCAAGGGCTTGAAGCTCATTTATGATGTCAGTGAGTCGATCAAACGTGAGCTGGACATTCTCATTGTCATTTCTCTTGAAGCGGTTGAAGAGGTTGTGAAGGACACTGATTCTCTGATCTCTCTGGGTTGAGACGCCTTCGTTGACCTTGGAGAGCCAGTCCCAGACTAGCTTAGATGTTTCCAAAGCACTCACGCGGCCATACTATCCTTTGGTCAGATGACCACAGATGATATTCTTGGCAGTAGAGTCCAGATGAATGAACTTCTTGACATCAGCAGCAGTGACACCTTCTCCAGCCTTGGGAACGCCGTTCTTGACGACATACCATAGGTCGACGTCAATGGCTTCAAGATGCATGCGCATCTTATTCTTCCAGTAGGGATATTCAGTTCCATCGAAGACGGGGCACGCAACGGAGACTTTAATTATCCCTGCAGTCGACATAGCTAAAACTCCAGGTGGTTAAAACGAATCACACAGAACAAGGGAGTACCTTGCTCTGATACCAATTGAAAGTGCGTTATATCGACTAGAGGGGGGTGAATAGGCGATTTTTATGTAAGTCTTCAAAACGTGAAAGTTTCGAAGACAAACGATAGAAATAAACCTATTACCATGCAGTGGAAGGTAGACTACACTAGGCAAACCATAGTCAACTATTCAATGAAGTGAAAGCACAATGACTAATAGCAGCAATGTAGTGAGGATCAAGTAGGAAGATATTATGAAGCCAAACAGAACATGCAGTCACTTAGTGAAGACAAAAGATAGGGCAGTCATACAATGATTTCACAAGGACCAACAGTAAGTAAAGGAAAGGGAAGGATGAAACCAGTGACTCGTTGAAGACAATGATTTGTTGGACTAGTCCAGTTGCTGTGACAACTGTATGTCTGGTTAGGGCGGCTAGGTATTTAAACCTGAGGACACACAGTCCCGGACACCCAGTCCTCATCGTATTCCCCTTGAGCTAAGGTCACACAGACCTCGCCCAATAACTCTGGTAAGTCTTCAAGGTAGACTCCCAAACCTTCACAGACTTCGTTCACTGGCGATCCACAATGGCTCTTGGATGCTCAGAACGCGACGCCTAACCGGCTGGAGGATTCACAGTCCTCAAGTGTAATAAGTCTTCAGATCACACAGACAAGAAGACTTAAGTGATGCCTAACTCTCTTTGGCACTGGGTGGTTAGGGCTTTATCCTCGCAAGGAATTCTCTCTCAAAGGCTTCGAGGTGGGTTGCTCTCAAAACGACAAAAGCCGTACTCTAACTCTGAGCAGCCAACCGTTTATGGTTGTAGGTGAAAGTGCGTTATATCGACTAGAGGGGGGTGAATAGGCGATTTTTATGAAAGTCTTCAAAAGGTGAGAGTTGTGAAGACAAACAGTGAAGATCATGCCTATTACTATGCAGCGGAAGTTAGATTACACTAGGCCAGCCATGGTCATGTATTCAATAGAGTGAAAGCGCAATGACAAACAGCTTCAGTGTAATAAGGATCAGGTAGGAAGAAGTTATGAAGCCGAACAGATCATACATTCATGTTGTGAAGACAAAAGATAAAGCAAGCATGCAATGGCTTCACAATGAATAACTGTAAGTGAAAGGAAGTGAAGATGAAACCAGTGACACGTTGAAGACAATGATTTGTTGGACCAGTTCCAGTTGCTGTGACAACTGTACGTCTGGTTGGAGCGGCTAGGTATTTAAACCAAAGGACACACAGTCCCGGACACCCAGTCAAGGACACTTAGTCCAAGACACCCAGTCCTCACCGTTTTCTCCTTGAGCTAAGGTCACACAGACCTCACCCAATCACTCAGGTAAGTCTTCAAGGTAGACTCCCAAACCTTCACAGACTTCGTTCACTGGCAATCCACAATTTCTCTTGGATGCTCAGAACGCGACGCCTAACCGTCTGGAGGATGCACAGTCCTCAAGTGTAATAAGTCTTCAAATCACACAGACACGAAGACTTAAGTGATGCCCAATTTACTCTGGCTCTGGGTGGTCAGGGATTTTCTCCTCACTAGGAATTTTTCTCTCAAAGGCTTCGAGGTGGGTTGCTCTCAAACGACAAAAGCCGTGCACTGAAATCGGAGCAGCCAACCGTTTATGGTTGTGGGGGGTGGACTATTTATAGCCACTTGGCAACCCGACCTGATCTGTCCGAAATGACCCTGGGTCACTAAGGAACTGACACGTGTACCAACGGTCGAATTTCGAACTCACACGGCAACTTTACTTGGGCTACAAGTAAAGCTGACTTGTCTGACTCTGGACAAGATTTTCTCTCAAAGTCTTCGCTCGAAGACATAGGATTTGAATTAGGCATCACTTCAGTCATTCTGACTGGTTCTCTTCGACCCCACTTAACAGTACGGTGGTTCCTATGACACAACATGAATGAAATAAAACTACGAAGGATCTAGGTCTTCGAGTTCCAAAAGCTTCATAGGGAGTCTTCTCATGTCATTGTCTTCAATATGAATATCTTCATAAACCACCATTGTCTTCAATGTCTTCGTACATTTTTAGGGGTCATCTCTGGTAGTAAAACCGAATCAATGAGGGACTTCTACCTGTGTTTTCCTGCAATTCTCACAAACACATTAGTCCCTCAACTAGGTTTGTCGTCAATACTCCAAAACCAACTAGGGGTGGCACTAGATGCACTTACAACTAGATGCACTTACAATCTCCCCCTTTTTGGTGATTGATGACAAACTAGTTGAAGTTTTCAACGGGAAACATAATTTGTGAAATTGTAAAAGAATTGTCTTCATAAGTTGCAAGGGCTCCCCCTGAAGATGTGCATATAAGTAATTTGCTTCTTGAATGCAAATGCACATGGCAGGTTGTACTTGTGGAGATCCACTTCAACTTATGACAATCCACTATGCATGTGAAAGTATATGAAGATAATGACATGCATAATGGAAAATGGACGTCTGCAGAATGAGATGAGTGCGGAATTTATCGTCGCACATGCGGAATTTATCTTCGCAAAACGGAGTGACAAACAGGTAGCAGACGACCATCAAGGCTAAGTGTTACAACTCAATGAAGCAAATGTAGCAAAAAAAACGGGAGTTGTAAGCACGAAGCAAAATGTAGCAAAAATATGAAGGCACCCGCCCATAGTGACCCGCTTGAAGACTATAACCATCATATGCTTCTCCCCCTTTTGTCAGTGATGACCAAAAAGGTTTGAAGACATAGAGGTTTCTACGCGTTCCCAGGCGCAGCAGGGTCGGTGGAGTTGTTTGGCGGCGGTGCAGACGAGCTTGGTGCAGATTCGACGCGCGTTGAAGCAGGTGGAGATGATGTCGCGTCGTCTTCTTCTTCAATAATCCGGGCAGACACGGTGGCAGCAGAAGAAGAGAACTCTGACTCTTCAAGTGATGGTGTGCTGCGCATCACCGCTCTTCTTGGAGGCGTGGAGTCAAATTTGAAGTGCTCTGTGAAGCCATCCTCATGCAGTTCAGCTTCAGGGCACATCATAGTGAGGCCCTTCCAAGTGCGGCGACAGGTCTCGTGTGTGACAAATGCATTCTTGGTTGCCATATTTCTGATGCGATTGACTTCTTGCATGATGCTTCTCATCTGCCTCTTGAGCCAGTCGTGATGCCTATCTTGCTTTTGGTGAAGAGCCACAAGAAGCTCTCTGTCATTGAGTGCACGAGCGCGCTTCTTGGGTCTCTTTGCAGCTGTGCTGTTGGTGGCTTCAGTTGATGCAGGGGCACGTGTGGTGCCAGCCATTGGATACACTCGGGAGAGAGCTTCAACACCTTCAATATTTTGAGTGAAGCTCTGGTGTTCTGCATTCTGAAGACTTAGTGGTTGCTTGGCCGGTTCTGGATATATTGCTTCAGTAGATGTGTCCACATCTGGCAAAAATATCCTATGATTGCGGGCTGAGGGTTGATAGGAGATTGCAGAGTGAAGCTTGATCAACCTCATAACCCAAGGAACATAAAACCTTAATCCAAACAGTTCTGAAGCAGACGCTGCAAATTGACGGATGAAGAGATCCTGTGTATTGAAGCATTTGCCGTGAAGAATGCAGAAGATGAGAGTCTTCATTGCACCATCAATCGTTGCATATCGAGAGTGTCCCTTGACTGGCCAGAGAGTCCGCCTTATGACGTGATACATTGTTCTGGGCAGGTACTCTAAGTCTTCAACGAAGAACTTAGTTGGATAGGGTGCATTTGGAGGAAATGGCTTCATCATTGAGAGCATCTGACTCATATCTGGCTCAGGACGCTGAAATATGCTCTCAATTGCTTCAGCATGGAGTTGGCACCCTTCTTCAAAGAATTCGCCAGGAGTGGGAAGGCCGGTAAGCTCAATTAGGTCGAAAGCATTGGCTTCATGATGGATATTTCCTGTCATCCACTCCAGGATCCATGTCTTCGGATCTCTGTTATAGCCTTTGATATGCAAGGTGGCATAGAACTGGAGCAGAAGCTCTTCGTTCCAGTGCTCTTCGTCAGTGATAAATGGCAGCAAACCCACTTGCTTGAAGCAATCCAGTGCTTCTTCCAGACCAGGCAGACCTGCAACAGCTTCAACCTCAAGGCGCTTGTGAGGAAAGATGCGGCCTTGGTTGTAGAGGATGCATGAATAATAGCTGCGCTGTTGATGGCTCCAGAACCTATCTGATACAATCCGTTCCCTTGAATAAGGGTTCTTGGAGCGGTCGAAAAACGTGTTATCTGCCCTGAAGCCGCTGATGTTGAAGGAACCAGGAGCTGATGCAGGACCTGGGAACCTTGGTAGTCGTGGGATCGGCTTCTGGACCTGGGGCCTGTGCGCAATATGATAGTTGAATTGTGGTCCGGCAGCAGACTCAGGCACAGAATGTTCAGGAGCAGTAGCTTCGGTGTCTTCTGAAGCTGTTGTTGGGGAGGGCTCCACATTTGCTTCGGAGTTGTTTGTGGCAGCCTCAACATTTTCAGCTTCAGGCACGTTCTCCTTGAGAACTGCTTCTTGTTGGTACGGGGGAGTTGGAGCTTGTGGTATATCTGCTTGCTCTTCGGCTGATGCAGCCGGAATGTCTTCAGCAGCCGGAGCCCTTGGCCCTTTGCGAAGCCTATGGAATGTAGGCGCTGGTGGAGTTGCAGTGGGTTGGGGCTCATCTTCCTCCTGTGGGCGATCTGCCCACGATGCATTTTGTGTGATTGGCGTCAATGGACGACCAATACTGATCTGTTCGCTTGTCTCAAGCTGAGGAAGGGCCGCATCACCTTGCACATTGTCTTGGGGACCAATGTCTTCAGCAGCATTGGGGTTGGCTGCTGGAATGTCTTCAGCGTGCGGAGCCTCTATGTAAGCAGGCTCATGCACTGTCAACTGACGGCCTGCGTCAGGATAGCGGACGCAGAGTGGTTCAACTATCAGGGGCTCTATGGGAGCAGCCCGAGATTTCTTGGTCTTGCGCTTCTTGCTGATGGGTTCAGAAGGAGAGGCTTCAGAATGTTTTCTCTTCTTAGCTTTAGCCTCTGCAGTCCGTGTCTTCTTGTGCTGTGAGGCGGTTGATCGACTCTTTGGCTTCGAGCCAGTCGTTGCAGCGGGGAAGACAATCAGAGCATCAGGTTCTGACCTTGGCGCTTCAGGTTCGGGCACAGCCGCCTTCTTTTTCTTCTTCGCGGCCATCCTGGGGTCAATGCCGGGACGCCCAAGTGCCTTGCGCTTTTCTGCCTCATTGTAGGCTTGCACGCAGCGTTCAGCCAAAGTCTTCATGCGTTCTCGCGAGCCTTGAGCTTCGGCACGCGTCTTCAGGAAGTTTTCTTTCAGCTCGTGCAACATGATCTTGAAGTTTTTCACTTCTTGCACACTGAGCTTGGCCACGTGCTTCTTGAACTGAGCCTTTTCATGATCAATTTTCTGCTTCAGTTCTACAATTCGCTGGGCTATTGCAAGTTCTGAAGCGATTGCACCTTGAAAGGCAACGCTGAGGCCTATGGGTAGCTGCAGATCATTAAAGCTTATGTCTGGTGTGTCAAACCATTCATCGATGAAGTTGTGGATGATGGCGACATCAAACAGAGGCAGATTGTTGAAGATTTCAGCCTCCTCCTTGCTCTAGATGAGCTGCTCAAGAGCATCATCTCCAAGATCTTCATCGCTTGAGAGATCAATGGCTTCGCAGCGCAGAATGTCAGCAGCTGTGATCTCTTTGCCTGTGTGTGACTGAGGCTTCTTGGCTTCTTGGGGCTTGGACACTCGTGATAAGCCTTCTGACTGCACACTGGCTTCAGGAGGTGCAGTTGCTAAAGGCTTCACTCTTGCGATCTTGGGAGAAGCGGCTGGCTTTGAAGCTTTTGGTGCTTTTGGCTTCTTCTGCTTTGGCTTCGGAGCAGCAGGGGCGTCATCTGACTCAGTATCTGCTGGAGGGTCATTCACAGCAGTCCCTTGGACTAGGATGCGAGTGATGAGGCCTGCAAGATTGGCATACGGCCCGATGATATTGGGATCGGCGTTGCGTGTGCCATCTGCCCTTGGTGAGGAGGGACCAGGGTTGAAGTCAACCCCAAATTTCTTCTTGTTTATCTTTGCTGACTGTTGTGCAAACTGAAAGTTGCGCTTGAAGAGATTATCATCGCGACACCAGAGAAGTTATGACGGATGTGCCTCAGCTGGCTGTGGTCCTCTCACCATGCATGGATAGAAGCCTTGAGCAATGGCTTCGTCTCTGGACCTGGGTACGAGATTTTTGTATAATACATCTCCCCACGGTCTCTTGATGGCGCACTTCTCCGCATATTCCTGAGTGACGAAGCGGTAGTGGAACCATTGCTCTGCCCAATATCTTCGAATCCATTGGATTCGTGTCTTGCGCTGACCATAGCTTTCTTCAGGATCAGTTTTGTACATCTCTGCCAATTCATCAGGCAGATCTTTGGACGTTTCACCACGTCGCTATCTGCCTCCCTTCCTTGCTGCTGTTTCTGAAGCCATGAATAACTTGGAAGGCTTCAAGATGTTCAAAGGCTTCAAAGGCTTCCTTTTGCAAGAACTGGCTTCAGGCGAGTTGATGTGATGCTGCAAGTACTCTGCAAATGAATGCAGACTATGAGAACCAAAGGATTCTCCCACGGACATGTACCTATGACAGCATTAAGGTGCGAGGGAAGGGGAAGAGGTCATATGCATTCTCAGAAGATTTTGAAGCTAAATCGGTTTAGAAGACATTGACCTCATTATGCGAAGACATTCACTTATAGATAAGAAGTTGGTTCCAGATTTGTACGAACCCATAGATCAGTACAAGTGAGGAATCTAACTACTTTATGAAGCACAAGTGAATATACTAGGCATGTTATGAGATGCAGCGAGAGATTTAACTGGTGTGAAGAGAAACTTCTTATGGCAGAAAGTGACTGAACTGTAGGATCAAAAGAAGCTGTAAAAAGAGGTTTTATTTACCACACTTGGAACTGCTAGACGAAGTGAGAGTTGAGGCCGAGCAGTTCGATCCTCCGTGCCCTAACTTGGCAACGGAAGACACCTACGGCGACGGCGGAGAGAGCGATGTCCGCTGTCGGCATGAAAACGGCGTCGGAGAGGTTGCGGCAGTGAAGCGCTTCGTCGCCGGCGTCGTCGAGTGCTAGCGGTGGCGCTAGGGTTCGTGCGAGGGTGGAAGAAGGAGATAATGACCGCAGTGAATCGTGTATTTATAGGGATAGAGGCGGCATTGCGCTATTACGCAGGTACCCCTGGCGGTTCGCATTTGAGGCACGTGTGGCCAGTTAGAGGAAGATTGGGATTTGTTCCATGTCCCACGCACGCCTAAATTGTCGGACGGTCGTTCCTGCTTCTCCGGATCTTATGTGGAGGAATGAGCATTAAAAACGGACTTTTATGGTTGTCACTATGTCTTCAGCTGACAAGGACACAGTGAAGACATTTCACAGTTTCAACAGAATGCATATGACTTGGAGAGATAGAGTTTGAGATAGAAAGCATGGAGAGGTTAGGGTCCGATCACATTCACTTAGTTCAAAAGATTCAACCAAGAAGACATAGCTATAAGTGAATGCTGTAGAGGACAGAACATCAGTACATATATATCCATATAATCAACGCAGTGAAGATAATCATGAAGACATATTGAGAATGAAACCAAACCAATTGTGAAGACATTGAGAGGTAACGCCATGAGAGAAACACTTCAAAATGGAACGTTTGGTGGTGGCGTTACCCACCGTATAGGAAGTATTAGACCCAGACACGGCGCACAATTATCGTGGCGCTCCGAAGTCAAATTCCACATTAATGTATTCACACTTAAAATGTATGTCTTCATTGTTTGAAGATATACGCTACTTCGTGTGTTGCACATCTAAGTCATCAATATGCTTAAGTGTTAGGATGTGTGCCTGATCACAGAACATTTGAGGATTCCAAGATATTTAGCTCACACCGTAACTTGCAAAATCTCTTCTCATCCAAGGGCTTTGTGAAGATATCTGCCAATTGCTCTTCAGTGTTGACGTGTATGATATCAATGTCTTCCTTCACAACATGATCTCTGAGAAAGTGATGACGAATTTCAATGTGCTTTGTCTTCGAGTGCTGAACTGGGTTGTTGGCAATCTTGATGGCGCTTTCGTTGTCGCAGTAAAGTGGCACTTGCTTCAGATGAATGCCATAATCCTTGAGTGTTTGCTTCATCCACAGAAGCTGAGCGCAGCAAGATCCAGCAGCAATGTATTCAGATTCAGCAGTGGAGAGTGATACACAGTTCTGCTTCTTTGAAGACCAACATACAAGTGATCATCCCAGAAAGTGACATGTGCCTGATGTAGACTTGCGATCAACTTTGTCACCAGCATAATCAGCATCCGAGAATCCAACTAAATCAAACTCTGAGCCCTTTGGATACCATAATCCTAGAGTTGGAGTGTGAGCCAAATATCGAAGAATTCGCTTCACAGCTAAGTGATGTGACTCCTTTGGTGTCGCTTGAAATCGAGCACACATGCAAACACTAAGCATGATATCTGGCCTAGATGCACATAAATAAAGCAAAGACCCAATCATGGAGCGGTATACCTTTTGATCGAACTCTTTACCATTGTCGTCGGGACCCAGATGATGCTTGGCTGGCATTGGTGTTGTGAAGCCTTTGCAGTCTTGCATACCGAACTTCTTCAGGCACTCTTTAAGATATTTCTCTTGAGATATGAAGATGCCGTTGCGTTGTTGCCGTATTTGAAGACCGAGAAAGAACTTCAGCTCCCCCATCATGGACATCTGATATTGCTCTTGCATCATGTATCCAAACTCTTCACTATACTTCTGATTGGTGCAGCCGAAGATAATGTCATCCACATATATTTGGCACACAAACAGTTCACCATCATATGTCTTCGTGAAAAGAGTGGGATCCAGGGAACCAGGTATGAAGCCTTTGCTTTTCAGAAAGTACTTGAGTGTATCATACCAGGCCCTAGGGGCTTGTTTGAGGCCATACAGTGCCTTGTTGAGCTTGTATACCATATCAGGATATTTTGGATTTTCAAAGCCAGGTGGTTGTGCAACATACACTTCTTCTTCAATCTTGCCATTGAGAAAGGCACTTTTCACATCCATCTGATAGAGAAGTATGTTATGATGATTTGCATAGGCCAGCAGTATGCGTATGGCTTCAAGCCTAGCCACAGGAGCAAATGTTTCATCGAAGTCAATGCCCTCCACTTGAGTATATCCTTGAGCAACTAGACGAGCTTTGTTTCTGACAACTTGACCATGCTCATCTTGCTTGTTCCGGTATATCCATTTGGTGCCTATTATGTTGTGCTTCCGTGGATCAGGACGCTTAACCAGTTCCCATACATTATTCAGCTCAAACTGTTGAAGCTCTTCTTGCATAGCTTGAATCCATTCAGGTTCCATGAAGGCTTCTTCAACTTTCTTGGGTTCTGATATTGAGATGAATGCGAAATGCCCACAGAAGTTTGTTAGCTGAGTTGCCCTTGAACGAGTGAGTGGACCAGGTGCATTGATGCTGTCCAGTATTTTGTCAATTTGTACTTCATTTGCAACACGAGGGTGTGTGGGGCGAAGACTTTGCTCTTGCTGATCTATGTGGTCATTTGAAGGTATATCTTCAGGCTGAGCATTGTCTTCATGTGGATCAGGTGCTGAGATGATAAGTTCTCCTTCAGGTTGAGCTTCAGAAGGTACAATTTCTCCAGTTCCCATAAGCTTGATTGATTCATTTGCTGGAACTTCATCTAGCACATTTGGCAATTGCTCTCTTTGTGATCCATTGGTTTCATCAAACCGCACATCCACTGTTTCAACCACTTTGTAGTGGTAGAGGTTGAAGACTCTGTAGGAGTGTGAATCCTTTCCATATCCAAGCATGAAGCCCTCATGTGCTTTTGGTGCAAACTTTGAGGTGTGGTGTGGGTCCTTGATCCAGCATTTTGCGCCAAATACTCTGAAGTAACTGACATTTGGCTTCTTGCCAGTTAGGAGTTCATAGGATGTCTTGTTCAGAAGCTTGTGAAGATAAACACGATTGATTGTATGGCATGCAGTATCAATGGCTTCAGTCCAGAATTTTCTTGGAGTCTTGTATTCATCTAGCATTGTTCTGGCCATCTCAATGAGTGTTCTGTTCTTGCGTTCGACGACGCCATTCTGCTGTGGCGTGTATGGAGCTGAGAATTCATGTGTGATGCCCAAGGTGTCCAGATATGTATCAAGGCCAGTGTTCTTGAATTCAGTGCCATTGTCACTTCTGATGTGCTTTATCTTGGCGCCAAAATTGTTCATAGCTCGATTTGCGAAGCGTCTGAAGACATCCTGCACTTCAGTCTTGTAAAGGATTATGTGCACCCAAGTATATCTAGAATAATCATCAACAATTGATAAAGCCATACGAGACAAGTAGTATAACTGATATGCGATTGCTTATGCCAATAAGTTATAATAGTTTTGTTAATAGTTAAGCGTCGGAGACTAGCAAAAAGATTTCTTATGCGTGCAATATCATGATAACGAATTATCTATGTGGCTCCTAGTAAGTTGAAGTCGACAACCTCATGCAATTGTACTACCCAGTTCTAGAATCGATCTTTTGCGCCTCTTCCTCATCTAAACCTGCTTCACAGCGCAACCGGTGTCATACTCCACATAGTGATTCTATATCATATCTCTGTTCCGACACACATCACTATATCTTCCCAGTGCCGTGCAGGATTCAATAAGGATACTAAATGAAGATCGTGCTTTTTTTCGCAAAGGGTGTGAGGTAAGCTCACATGCATCACTCAGCATCAGCCCAAGCACCTTCTTGCATTATAAGCACAGGCACCGCATAAGTGATCTTTCTTGAACTTGACGCCTTCGATGCCTATGACGTGCTTTTTCTTCGCAAGGGTGTGGAGGTTCCTCATGCCAGCATGCCCAAGCCTTCGATGCCAAAGCCAGCATTCTGAAGCTTTTGCAAGAAGACATACTGCAAGTTGTGGTCCTGCTGAGAAATCTACCACATACAAATCACCTTTCCTATACCCTTCAAACACTAGAGATTTGTCAGATTCCATTAGCACCAGGCAGCGATATTTGCCAAACATTACAATCATATTCAAATCGCAAAGCATTGAGACAGACATTAAGTTGAAGCCAAGGGATTCAACAAGCATGACTTTATCCATGTGTTGATCCTTTGAGATTGCAACTCTACCTAGACCCAATACCTTACTTTTACCAGTGTCAGCGAATGTAATGTGGCTCTTGTCGGATGGACGTAAAGTTGAGTCCATAAGAAGGCTTCTTCTGCCAGTCATGTGATTTGTACACCCACTGTCAATAATCCATTCTGACGACTTTGAAGTCGCTGGTATCGTACCCTACAGTGCAGTTAGGGGGATAGGCTTCACGAAGAGTGTTGTGAAGCATAAACATTTGATGAACTAGTGGGTTATGAAAACTTAGATCCAGATTAGGACTAATGGGGAGAGTAGCATGCGATTCAGGAACGAAGTACATAATGATGCCATTTGGGCAGTTTATCTTGCGCCCCACAAGATTTTTATGGTCCCCAGCAATAGCATCAGAAGATTTTGTTTTTGTGCTGGAGACCTTTCCCTGCAAAGGAGAGTTAAGCTTTCTTAACCACCCACATCTTCAAGGGTGGCTTAGAAGCTATAAGTCTAAGTGCAGCATCTGAGAATTTTGGCTTTGAAACCTTAGCAAACAGTCTAGCAGGTGGACAATAATACTCATAGGAATAAGCAGAATAATTTTTGGTCATATGAACATGACGGTTCGATGAACCACTCTCATATTCATATGCCTGAGTATGGTTCCCCTGCAAAACATTTGCGTTAGTGCGACTCAGGTGAGTCCCCTGTTTGTATGAAGCATTTGGACCATATGAAGCCTTTGGTCTGAGGTTTGTCTTCTTCAAGTGAGGTGTCATGAAGACATTCACAGGAAGATTTTCCAGACATGTTTTCGGAACCCAAATCTTCTTCATAGGCGGTCCATTCCTGCAGTTAGTACCAATGTACCTGGCAAACACTTCACCATTCTGATTCTTAAACAGTTTATAGTTTGCATCAAAGGATTCATCAATGATAATTGGGTTAGCACAAGTGAAGCCAGATAAATTGGATGGATCTGCTGAAAGTTCCTTTGCAGCAACCCATGTAGTTTTGGGGTACTGCTCAGGTTTCCAGTAAGACCCATCTGCATTAATTTTCCTCACGAACCCAACACCCTCTTTCCTAGGGTTTCGGTTCAGAATCTGCTTCTTAAGGACATCACATAATGTCTGATGCCCTTTCAGACTTTTGTACATCCCTGTTTCAAGCAATGTCTTCAACCTAGCATTCTCATCAGCAATAGCAGTGGTATCCTCAGCAGAGGGGTTAGTTACCACATCAACAGTTGAAGATATTGAAACAGTAGTAGCAGTGGAACATTCAGCAACAGAAGCAGCATTATCACGCTCAATGCATTTAAGACATGGTGGTTCAAATCCTTCCTGAGCGGGACTGATCTGTTCAGCGCGAAGTGACTCGTTTTCCTTTTGAAGATCTTCATGAGCCACCCTCAATTTCTCAAGTTCTTGCTTCCTTTGAAGATAATCATAGGAAAGCTTTTCATGAGTTGTTGAGAGAGTATCATGACGATCTTCAAGTTCCTGATACTTAATGTGAAGGTTTTTTATGTCTTCAATTAAGGATTCAGATCGAGTCATTTCAGCACCCAACAGATCATCGCTTCTGTCTAACAATTTTTGAATATGTTCCATAGCTTTCTGTTGTTCAGTTGCAATTTTAGCAAGTGTTTTGTAGCTAGGTTTTGAATCACATTCAGAGTCATCGTCACTAGATGTTTCATAGCGAGTTGTGCGTGTGTTTACCTTGGCACCGCGTGCCATGAAGCAGTAGGTAGGAGTGGAGTCGTTCTTGTCATTTGCGTCGGTGTCGGTGATGCAGTCATTGTCTTCAGTATTGAAGATGGACTTGGCGACGTATGTTGTAGCCAGACTCGCAATGCCAGAATCAGACTCCTCCTCAGACTCCACCTCTGCCTCCTCAGATGCGGACTCCTCCTCTGAATCCATATCCTTTCCAACAAACGCACGTGCCTTGCCAGATGAGCTCTTCTTGTGTGATGAAGACCTTGATGAAGTTTTGGAAGAAGACTTTGAGTATTTCTTCTTCTTCTTGTCGTCAGAATCATATTCCTTGCTCTTCTTCTTCCTTCTGTTCTCATTGTCCCACTGTGGACACTCAGAGATGAAGTGTCCAGTTTTCTTGCACTTGTGACATGTTTTCTTCTTGTAGTCATGAGCAGAAGCTTCATCATTCCTTGAGCTTGATCGTGAAGATTTCCTGAAGCCTTTCTTCTTAGTGAATTTTTGGAACTTCTTCACTAGCATTGCAAGTTCTCTTCCAATGTCTTCAGGATCATCAGAACTGCAGTCAGATTCTTCTTCAGATGAGGAGACAGCTTTTGCCTTCAAGGCACGAGTTCGCCCATAGTTTGGACCGTAGATATCTCTTTTCTCAGAAAGCTGAAACTCATGTGTGTTGAGCCTCTCAAGTATGTCAGACGGATCGAGTCTCTTGAAATCAGGACGTTCTTGAATCATCAGGGCCAGAATGTCAAACGAACTATCAAGTGATCTCAGCAGCGTCTTGACGATTTCATGTTTAGAGATCTCAGTAGCGCCGAGGGCTTGAAGCTCATTTGTGATGTCAGTGAGCCGATCAAAGGTGTGCTGGACATTCTCATTGTCATTTCGTTTGAAGCGGTTGAAGAGATTGCGAAGGACACTGATTCTTTGATCTCTCTGGGTTGATATGCCTTCATTAACTTTGGAGAGCCAATCCCAGACCAGTTTGGATGTCTTCAAGGCACTCACACGGCCATACTGTCCTTTGGCCAGATGACCACAGATGATATTCTTGGCAGTAGAGTCCAGTTGAACGAACTTCTTGACATCAGCAGCAGTGACACCTTCTCCAGCCTTGGGAACGCCGTTTTCGACGACATACCATAGGTCGACGTCAATGGCTTCAAGATGCATGCGCATCTTATTCTTCCAGTAGGGATATTCAGTTCCATCGAAGACGGGACAAGCAGCGGAGACTTTGATTATCCCTGCAGTCGACATAGCTAAAACTCCAGGTGGTTAAACCGAATCACACAGAACAAGGGAGCACCTTGCTCTGATACCAATTGAAAGTGTGTTATATCGACTAGAGGGGGGTGAATAGGCGATTTTTATGAAAGTCTTCAAAACGTGAGAGTTGTGAAGACAAACAGTGAAGATCATGCCTATTACTATGCAGCGGAAGTTAGATTACACTAGGCCAGCCATGGTCATGTATTCAATAGAGTGAAAGCGCAATGACAAATAGCTTCAGTGTAATAAGGATCGGGTAGGAAGAAGTTATGAAGCCAAACAAATCATACATTCATGTTGTGAAGACAAAAGATAAAGCAAGCATGCAATGGCTTCACAATGAATAACTGTAAGCGAGAGGAAGTGAAGATGAAACCAGTGACACGTTGAAGACAATGATTTGTTGGACCAGTTCCAGTTGCTGTGACAACTGTACGTCTGGTTGGAGCGGCTAGGTATTTAAACCAAAGGACACACAGTCCCGGACACCCAGTCAAGGACACTTAGTCCAAGACACCCAGTCCTCACCGTTTTCTCCTTGAGCTAAGGTCACACAGACCTCGCCCAATCACTCAGGTAAGTCTTCAAGGTAGACTCCCAAACCTTCACAGACTTCGTTCACTGACAATCCACAATTTCTCTT